>NC_083342.1:128630298-128908348 GCF_019175385.1 Lycium barbarum
GCTTAGCTACATAGATTAAAAGGTGGTGACTTGAACATCCTTATACTATGTATATACGAATTTATATTGTGTATATAAGTATCACTTTCTACAGATATACATATATCAAATCTGAACATCCTTAACGAAATTTCTGATTTCATCACTAACAACAAACTATAAACTATATATTATGCAGATTTTTGAATAGTTACAAGAGCAAATATGAAAGAAACGTGTGCTATATAAACAAAAAATATACCGTGTAATCATTGTTAACGGACTGAATATATTCAAAATCCCACATAGTAGGTTTGTAATTTCCTGAACGTCGGATAATGGGATTTGGTTCAGCTAATTTCATGCCGCCTGTAGAGAGACAGGCTTTTGATACAACTAGTGATGGCTGTCCTTGGCTGAATGAAGAAAAAAGAGTAGCTGGAGTTGGTGAGGTGGCAATGGGTAGCAACCCTACATTGTTGAATAACCTTGTTGCCTCCATCGATTCTGTTGTTCAATGTTTTGAAGTATATTTTAGCTAGATTGTTGGATCCCCAAATAAAAGTTTCCATATATAGAGAGAGAAAGAGATTCGTGCATCTATATGAAAGGGGATGCATTATATTCCCTTAGAAGTATTAATTTATCAGGAACTATTATTTGACCAATCGACAGGCACTCATTACTCCACTTGCAATGCGTATTGCATCTTCGGCCCCTTGCCGGTATGACTACTTGATTAGAGTTAAAAACAGTTAATAAGAAATAATATCAGAATAATTAACCCTGACATAATTAATTTTAATATAGTTAATTTCAGCATAACTAATCCCAACATAAATTGTCTTCAAACCAAACGATCCCAGTTTTGGTAAATCCGCAAAGAACTGCAATTCATTCCTATTCAAACTGAGTACTTTTTAAAATTAGACAAAATTGTCAGTTAATTATTTTCCTAATACTCTCTCTAGTGATTTGTCTAGTATACTAAAAGATTTTACGTTGGACAAAATTGGCACTGAATTATTTTTCTAATACTGCCTCTGTTTTCTTTTACTTATCCAGTATATTAAAAATGGATTTTGATGACTAAGTCATTCATAATCTATATTGGATAAAATTATAATATTTAGACTTTGTCTAATAGTATACTATGAATTCAACTAAAAAAAAATTCCTACTTTGAATTTTGGTAAGTCTGCGATGGAACAAAATTCGTTCCTATTCAAATTGAGTACCCTTTAACAATAGATTTTATACTGAACAAAATTATCGTAAATATATATATATATATATATATATATATATATATATATATATATATATATATATATTTAGAGTTTTGAATTTAACTAAAATTTGGCTATTAAATACCATAATGGATAAAATTGTATGTTTAGGCTTTGTCTAACATTAGAATTTGAACTCTTAACTAAAAGATTTCCCACCTTGGATCTCGGTAAGACTACGATGGACTCGTGATAATTTTATGATTATATTAGCTAAAATTTTGGCTAATAAGTAAAATCCACGGGGAATAAATTGTAATGTGTTGACTTTGTCAAACAATATACTTTGAATTCAACTAGAAGTTTTTCCACTTTGGATTTGGTAAGTGATCAGCTATGGCTATTCAAAATAAGTACCCTCTAATAAGTACTCCTAATGTTTAGGATAGACTTTCAATTCAAAAACTTTTTCTACTTTGAATTAGCTATAGACTGAAATTCATTCAAATTCAAATTACGTATAGTAAGATATATTGAAAGACATCACTCTTTTATTTATAACTATATTCACAGTACAATGCTGCCAGATCCATGCTTTCCCTTAGATATACAGTCAAACCCTTTATAACAATGGTGTTTGTTCATTTACTTTATAGTTTTTATAGCGAAGAAATATTGTTATAGAGAATAAATATAACAAAACATGAAAATCAGTACCAAAGAAATGAAAAGTGAAATATTCTATGGCTTCTATAAAGATATCTGATTTTATTTATAATTTTGATTTGTTATCCACGCGGAGTGTTGATTATACTTTAGTTTTAGAACAAAGAGCTTTTGAATGCGAGTCATCCGTTCCAGTGTTAAACCATACTGTGGTTGCTTTATTTATTGTTCTTGTCATTTTTTTTGGCAATGCCTGTGAAAGATTACCATACCAACTAAAATGATCAATACACCTAAGAGAGCACTCAAAGTCCCGGCCACCTTCTAGGAAGGGTGCTAAGATCTAGTGAGCCTCTCGAGAACTAAGTACAATTGCATCTATAAAAGAAACATTCTTCCTACCACTTTTGCTATTCCTATACATGTCTAATCGTGTTCTCACTACACTTTGTATCTGTTGTGTTATGTAACTAGTATTTACAACCAGCCCTCTGAATATTTTATGGTTCCTTGCTTCCCAAATCTGATATATAGTGGCCCCATAAACAGCAGCCATTGTTTGCTTTTTAAATTTGCTCCAGTGTTTCTTCCTTATCTTGATCAGGTCTTCTTGCACTCTATGCTGTTGTAGCTTGGTTCCTAACCATACTTGTATATTCCTCCATACATCAGCAGCCCAAGCACATCCATAGAATAAGTGTTCTGCATCTTCCATATAGCCATCTTCACACAAAACACAGTCAGTGGCATCACAGTGTAATCCCATTCCCGCCATTCTGTCTTTAGTTAATAATCTTTCCTGAGCAGCCAACCATAATATGAATCTATGCTTTGGAAGTGCAATCCTTGTCCATATCAACTCAGCAGTAGCTAGCTTTGGTGCATTACCCAATAAATCCATGTAGCTAGCTGAAACCGAAAATTTCCTATTTGCTGTCAAACAGTAATGCCCGTTATTATACCATGTCTGCATCCTATGCTTGATCCTGTTAAGTTTCTTCCAATACCAACTGCAGTCTGTTGGTGGTATATGTGTCCAAAAGTCATCTTCATTGTTCATATAGAGACCATTAATCCATTTCACCCATAGCAGATCCTTCTTCTCCATTATCCACCATATCAATTTGCCTACGGAAGCCATGTTCCAAAGTTTGCACCCTTTAATATTTAACCCCCCTTGCTTCTTAGGTCTACATATTTTTTCCCATGCTACTAAGGATACTTTTTGTTCCTCTATTGTGCTCCCCCAAAGAAACTCCCTGCAATGTTTGTCCACCTCCTTAAGCACACTCTGGGGCAGTATAAATACTGAGCCCCAGAAATTATGCAAGGAGAATAGCACTGATTGTATTATCTGTAACCTTCCAGCATACGAGAGATGCCTTGTGGATGTTGCTCTGATTCTTTCAGTAACCTTGAGACATAGCTGGTGACATTCAATTCTGTTCCACTTCTTTGGAGAGAGTGGAAGTCCCAAGTATCTAATTGGAAATGTTCCTACCGCAAAGCCAGTAATATCTAGCAACCTTTCCTTTTCTTCATCCTTCACACCCGCTATAAAAATGTTGGACTTCTCAGTATTTGCCATCAGTCCTGTAGTTGCTGAAAAGTGTTGCAAAGCTTGCATAACCCTTCGCACTGAGGCTTCATTTCCTTTGCAAAATATCATCAGATCATCTGCAAAGGTGAGATGTGTCAATTTCGTCATTTTACACATTGGATGGAATCGAAAGTCTGGCAGTTTGCTCATCTTGTCCAGAACTCTAGATAGGTATTCCATAACTAGGACAAAAAGCAAGGGCGAAATGGGATCCCCTTGTCGTAGACCTCTCCTTCCTTCAAAGTATCCATAGCTTCCCCCATTAACTTTGATGGAGAACTTTGTTGTAGTCACACACATCATAATCAACCTTCTGAATTTCTCTGGAAAGCCAAAACCAATAAGCATTTCCTCAAGAAAATCCCACCTCACCATATCATATGCTTTTCTTAAGTCTATTTTCATTAGACACCTTGCAGATGTCTTTCTATTGTAATGTCTCATGAGGTCATGGCATATGAGTACATTGTGGACCAATGACCTGCCACTCACAAAAGTTGCTTGTGTTTCATTCACTAAGAAAGGCAGTACATGTTTTAGTCTCTGGCAGATCACTTTGGATACACATTTATATACCACATTGCAACATGCGATGGGTCTGAACTGTCCTGCATTGTCAGGAGAATTTACTTTAGGTATTAAGGTTATAGGTGTTGCATTCAGTTGTTTCAGCATGCTGCCACTATCTATCACCTCTAGCACTGCATCTGTGATGTCATCCCCTATAATTGACCAAGCTTCTCTAAAGAAACCACTTCCATAACCATCTGGACCTGGGCTTTTGTTTGGATTAATACTAAACATGGCTTCTTTCACTTCTTTCCTTGAATATGTCCCCAAAAGAGTCACTTGTTGTTTTATAGTCAAGGTGTGACCATTGGCAAGAAATCTTGGTACAGCTTTCTGCCTATAGCCACCAGTTTCACCTAGCATATGCTTGTAGAATCTCACAAAAATCCCAGCTATTTCCTCTGGATCATGTTGTATTCGCTGATTCTCGTCTTTCAGTTGGAAGATAGCCTGCCCCAATCTCTTTTGTTTAATCACAGAATGAAAATATTTAGTGTTATCATCCCCAAGCTTCAACCATGTGGCTTTGCTTCGTTGCATAAGCATCATTTCAGCTAAGTAGCTGGACCTTTTAAATTTTCTACTTAGTTCTCTTTCTTCCTGCTGCAGATGATCCTTTAAAGGGTCGAGTTGCAGCTTCTCCTGTGCTTCCTTTAGATGTGCCCTGTCTTTATCTACTTCATTCAACAAGTTGCTGAAGTGGTTTGAGTGTAGTCCCCCCAGCTTATGTTTCAATAGCTTTAATTTACTTATTACCTGATACATTTTACATCCCTCTATATGTGTTTGCCATTCCTCTTGCACAATTCCCATAAAATCAGGATGTGTACTCCATGCATTATAGTATTTGAAGGCCCTTCTTTGTTTTTGTTTTGAATTCACCAGTGTTACATGAGCTGGACTGTGGTCACTTACACCTACAGGCAAGTAGTGAACTTTACAAGTAGGGGCAGTGTCCAGCCATTCACCATTTGCAAATGCCCAGTCAATTTTTGAAAAGATCCTATTTCCATCATGGTTATCATTCCATGTGTATTTTCTGCCAGTCCTAGGTAACTCAGCTAGACCACAAAGATCTATGCAGGTCTGAAAATCTTGAACTTCAGCCAACGTAACGGCACTTCCTCCAATTCTATCCTCCATATGCAAGATTGCGTTAAAGTCCCCTAACACCAACCAAGGTAAAGAATTACCATTGTGTACTTGGTTCAAATAGTCCCATAACTCCTTCCTTTCTTCTTTGCCATTGTGTGCATACACAAATGTAATCAAGAAGTGTAGTTGCAGAGGAATATGAGTAATTTGGCAAGTCACAGCTTGAGAATTTTCACTATATTTATTAACAGTGTATGTATCCTCTCTCCATACCACCCAAATCCTTCCATTATAATGGGCTAGATGATTTGTAAAGTACTTCCATCCCCCAAACATCTTTTCAGCTATCATATTTATTCTATTACTTTTAATTTTAGTCTCTAGAAGACCAATTAAATCCACTTCCAGCTCATTGCAAAGGAGTTTTACCTCCTTTTGTTTCGAGAGGCCATTAAGACCTCTCACATTCCAACAAAGTATGTTAACCATCCCCTATAGGGACAGTGCCAGTACCTCCCCCCTTCATGGCATCATTCACTTGCCTGCTTTGACCTGCCTTCTCTTGATATAAAGGGTTAAAGGTATTTGCCACATTCACACCAGTTCTGGCTGCAGTAGCTGGCCTAACTGTTTTCTGAGGTTGAACCCAAGATGGACCACTTTGCGTCATGTTCCCTTCATTTGATTTGCCCAGTATATTCCTGGCTGTGTTACTTATTTTCTCTTGTTGCATTGTTGCTTCTTGTACTCTGCTATGTTGAGGTGTGCTTAAGCATCTAGTCTCTGCAGCACTAGGCTCAAGCTGTGTAGTTGGTGCAGGTGGATTACTCACCTTCTGATTTACTTTATTCTTTCTGCAACTATCACTCACATGTCCATATTTGTGACAATGCCCACATAGTGAAGGCCTCCAGTCATATGTGACTTTTTGAGTAATCACATTCCTTTTTTCATTTCTAAATAGTATTTCATCCGGTAATTCAGCCCCAACCTTTACTTCGACTAGTAATCTAGCAAAGTTTAATCCCATTTTCCTCTCTGTATGTTTGTCAACCATCAGAGGCTTTCCCACCAAACTTCCTATCTTGCTTAAGCCTCTACCACTCCAGTACTTGAAGTCTAGTCCAGGGAGTTTGATCCAAATAGGTACAGTTTGCAATTCCTCTCTTGAGAACTCCATGTCCGGGGTCCAAGCTTTAAAAAATTTTAGTATCCCTAAATTTTTGTATTTTCTTTCCCTTTTTTTTTTTTAGTTTCTTTCCTATGATTTTAAATTGTTCTTTTTGGATCGTCTCCGTGATGATGTATTTTGCATTCTCTCCATTTTATTAAACTTGTTAGATAACAATTTGTTACTGTACTATTTACTTTGACAACTATCCGACGGCGTCATCGAATATTTTAAGTTGACAGCTTTCTGACGGCTAGCCAGCGAATATTTTTTAAAATAAAATAATCCACTTTATTAAGCTTTAAATAATTACTCCTTTTCTTTTTAGTATATTCTAGAAAGATTATCACATTTTTATAGTTAGAAATAATTTAACTTTATGAGATAATTTACAGCTACACAAATATCAAGACTTATTTTGGACCATATATTTAAAAGTTTTCATTTATTTTTTAAATTTTATATCAAATAAAAAAAATCTTTTTTTAAACGGAGGAAGTACATAATTTAGTAATTATTACTTTTGGCATCCTAGCTCATAGTCAGGATAAGGTATCTCGCTACAGAGGCGACCTGATGATTAACTGCCGTGATTGATGTCCGGCGCACACACCCATATTAATAAATTTATTATTTTAGTACATTCTCCGTCTCAATTTATGGGACATCGAGCAAGAAATTTAAGAAATAAAAGAGAAAATTTTGTTATGTTTATTAAATTGTCCTTACTTTAGTTCTTACTTTTATTGACTTTTGATCACAATAAGTATATCTTTAAAAGTAAGTGGGACCCAATAAAGGTAAAATATAAATGGTGTCATTAAAGAGTTGTCAAATAAGAAAATGTCACATTTATTTTGGGACGGTGATGCCACATAAATTGAGACAATGATAAGATTGAACATAAGAAATTCTAGAAAACTTGAAGAACAAGAAAAATAAAAAACAAAATAAAGGATGGATGAAAATTAGAGATGGGAGAAGGGTAGATGGATAGATACTTGACCCAAGAGCAAGAAAGGGTATATGAAACCCTAACCCTTCCAATCGGATTTACAAACCCTAGAACCTAAGCATTTCGAATCAACAAACGACTCAAATGAATCCACGAATGAGCAACATTGAATTCGATGGAAAGCAATTCACTTCACAACTAGGAAGCAACACTTGATTATCCAATCAAACAATCTATATTAAACTAAAGCTATCAACTAAACAATCTCTCATAAAAGTTTTATCATTCAACATAATCTAATTGTAAATGAGGTCAAACCTCCTACTTATACCACTAGGAAATAAGAATACACCTAGCTATTACATTATTGCCCTTAATGAGGCAAGAACCTTGTTTGACTAGTTGGATGTTGGTTTGAAATTCGAAAAGGCTCCTTCTTGCACATATAGTCATCATTCAATCCTCAAAGCTTGCAATTGTGATCATTTGCATCTATGTCCCTTCTTTTGCATGTCTAGCCACATTTGCATTTCTATCTCTTTGCGCCTCTAGCCACTTTGAGTGTTGGCCTTCTTTCTTATAGTTTCTTCTTCCATTCCTCTCCAAGCTACTTTCCATACTTCATAGGCCTTCTTATGAGGCTAGTATGCCTCTCCATGGGTCTCCAATGCTCCTTTGGTCATCCTCCTAGCTTGAATGGATTGGAGTCACATGCCTTGGTCTTCAATGTGAGCCTTCAAGTGAAGTATGCCTAGTAGGGCCATATCACGGAAGGAGTACTATATAAGAATATTAGATAAGAACCTAGTTCCAAAATAGCGGCTATGAATCCAGATAAATTCATAAACTTTAAATTTTGAATTCGATTTTATTTAATAGATGCATTTTGAAAATTGAGCAGTATTAAATAGAACTACTTCTTTAAAATTAAGAGTATAGTTGAAACTAATTGTCAACTTTAATCTTCTTGAATTAAAAAAAAAAAGTGAAAATTATTTTCCAACTTTTTTTTTGAGCTGAAATGATAGGTAAAATGGGACGGAGAAAGTATAAAAGAGTGTCTGCTAAACAACTTCACCACATATTCAATTATTAGGGACCGAATATACCAGAAACCTACATAGTTGCTAGAGTGTCTGCTAAACAAGTTGGAAGGGTAGCAGCACCAAGTTGTTGAATGTTAATTTCCCTTCATTGACTGATCATTTCAATGTGTGCAGAATTTCTCTAGATGGTTGGACCCAATTACCACTTGTCTAAATGTGCTCATAATTCATAATCTTATAACCGAGAGTTAGCTGGCAGCTGCCATGTCTCTGTCTGAAATCAGGACTTGGATTCAGGGTATTTTTGTAATCACAATACAACACTTTACCAGGTAAACAGGAGGTTTGGTTTGGCTTTGAATGTTATCGGTTTGGCTTGTCGATTATCGGTTTATAGATATGATAAATCATTACAGAACCACTAATAGATATTGGTTTATCGATTATAAGTCGTTAACGATTCAGTTATCAATTTAACCGTTAGTCAAATTCTAAATTAAAAGTGAGTTGCGCTAGGTAAAGAAAATTTATGAAAATAATCATCGGAACCTACTCAACAGAATTAAAAGGAAGAGCTTCAGCAAGAGTATGTAGCAAGATTCACGTTACTGAAAAATATAGTAAAATTTTGCATAAATATACAGCAGAAATTAACTCCAGTTTCTTATGTTATGCTAATGCTGCTAAAGCATATATACAACAGAAAACTAAATAAACTCAAGAGTATGGCGGATACGCTCCAAGTTAGCATTCAGGCACTTCAAGCTTGAAAATTACTCAACAGAAACACACTTTAAATTCGAAAATAGGAGCGAAAGTTAGTTTAAAACATGACACACTTGAAAATTATTATCGGGCTATCGGCTAACCCTTAAAAAAAAATCCTAAACTTTTATAGAACAAATAACCCGATAATAATAAATTAGACCGTTATCGAACCATTAAACTAGCGTGTTTCGGTTTCGGTTTTAAATAGCCCTAACCTCCTGAACTAATATTTTTAGAGTAACTTACGCAAACAATTATAGTTTTTAGTAGGGGTGAGCATGGTATGATAGATACTGATTACCATATCGAAATCGAAATTTTTTATACTGCGGTTTCAATATTATAGTATTTGGTACAATATTTGGTATGCATTTTAAAAAAGTTTGGTATTCGATACGGTATTCGGTATTCACAAAGAAAATACCGAAATACCGAAAATCATACCGAAGTATATAATTACATATACAATTCACATATCTTAGTATTATAATACTAACAAATATATAAAATTGTATTATTAGAAAACTAATTGTTTAAACGTTAGAACTTTGACTACTCTATCTTGATTTAAATGTCTTTTTTGTGTAATTGATTTACAAAGGGGATTGCTTCTACTTTCTTTTAAATATTTTTATATGTGTAAGGTGTTTAGTACATAATAATCGAGACGTTTCTTAAGTAGTTGAAGTCATAATTCTCCACGATATGAGTATATGTAAGTCGAAGTTGGATAAACTATGGTACAGATTTACCGTACCGTAAATACGAAACCGAACTTTAAAATACCAAACCATACCGAATTAATTTGGTACGGTAATGGTATAGTATTTTTAGAAACCGAAATTACCATACCGAAGTTTCAAATACCATACCATACTGTACCATGCCCACCCCTAGTTTCTAGGCTTCTAACCAACCGTAGCAACTGTTTTTGTAATTATAATTTGTAGCTATGTTTTGCCTGTTTCGCGTGAATTCGGATGTATTTAAATACACAGTTCCAAAATACAGTCAGTCAAATACATATGTATATGGATTAGTCGAACAACACATACAGTCAAATACTCTACTTTGTCAAAATATAGTCAGTCAAATACATCTAATTTGCCAAGAAATATAGTCAGCCAAATACATAAGTCAAAATTTGGAATTGTGTATAATACACCCGACTACACGCGAAACAGGTAAAACATCTCTGCGTATTGTAATTACGAATACCTTATAGCTTAGGTTTGTAATAAAATTAAAGTGCAGTTATTATACATAAACCTCTTGCTACTTATTAGCTACATCAGGTAAAAAAATCCATATTTTTACTTATTTGACTATTTTGCCCTTAAACTTATGCTTTCGTGAAAGCCAGGAGCCCACAACATGTGGACTATTCCTAGTGTAGGCCCACTACTACACTGTGGACCGGCACCCTCACGGTCATTTCATAATTCGATTTTTGGACCTTTCCAATTGTATGGACAGGCATTCAATTCCATGTCTTATTTTTCGTCTACTTTTTTAAATTTTTGCTTAGTCTAGCTTCTTCTAAAAAATAATTATTGATAATAAATATTTTTTAATTTATTTATATTTTATAGTTACAGCAATTTTATAAATTATTATTCGTAGCTACACTAAAATACATAAAGTTGGAGTGGCTGAAGTGGTTATTGGGCGAGGTTCTCACCCTGCCCGCTCAGGTTCAAACCTGGCCAACAACTTTTCTTTTCTTACGTATTTTACTTGCCTTCATATACATTCAGATACAAGATAAAAAAAATAATATTATTGGCTGGGTTTGAACCTGGGCGGGCAAGGGAAGAGCCTCGCCCATATACACGCGAAAATAAGTTTGCCTTAATTTTTCAAATGAATTTTTATTTCTAAAATCTCCTTAATTTTCCTATTGTTCTGTTGTTTGAAACTTATTGAACTTTGTGTTCAACTCAAAATTTATTAATAGTACTCGTCCTAATTTATGTGTTTCATCATACTCGGCTTGTGCTAAGAATTAAATTTATTACATCAAAATTAAAATCTGTCCAAAATAGAGATAAATAAATCGACTTAAAAGCTGAAGAATAGTACAACAATTAGCTATTATGTCAACTATTTAAATGGCGAAATTAAATTGGACCAGTTCGTCATATCATGTTCCTCTAGGAAACTTTTCCAATTTTTTTGTAATAGTAATTTCTTTGCATTCTAACTTTTAAGATCGTGCTTGTCAGAGTTTGAGGAGAAATAATCCAAATATGGGTTTCGTTTTCAAGTGCTCAAATAGCTAATGATAATTAGAGATTTTTCAATCTATTTGTGTATATATAGCCGTTAGATCCTACTGGCTGAAATAGACTTTGCTTCTGAGGTGATGACAAGAATCTGATTTAAGAGGTTATATATAGAACCATTCTCACAAAAATTAACTGAGGTTGAGATTGATTTTGTTTACTGAATTTTGATATTTCTTAGTAATAAATTGATTTTCTCTACGGGGGACGTATGACATATCAAATCATGTTAAAATTTGCAGTCACGTTTCTCATAAGATAGAAGCACTCATCGTCCGACAGCTACCCAAAATATTGTTGTTGTGGTGCCGCTTCGATAGAGATATCTCTCGAAAACTTGTGTCTCACACTACTACCGCAGGTTGTGTGAGATTTTTTTTGTTTCATAATTTGATGGATCCAGCCAAAATTTTGTGGACTAAAAAGTATAAGGGTCTGCTATTTTATAAACTAAATTAACAAAAGTTTCACACGACTTGCCTCAGTTATGTGAGACACAACATAAAATTTAATTATACATATATAAAAACCGAACTGTAGGACTTTATGGGATTGAAATTGCTATGGGCTCAAAGAATAATTTGGATATACGATTTTGAATCTCATAATTTTGAATTCCATGCCCATCTCCATGCTGGTAAATGGTTTGTCCCGTTCTTGCAATATTTACTCCACATTCAATGAATTTTCCATAAAATAACGAATTTTCCTTTTGAGTTGTGTTGATCAGTTTCCATGTCTCCTTTATCAAAGAATTGATGTGTTTTCTTGCTTCTTCTTCAGAAGCACCCTTCTCATTCATGTAACATTGAATTGACTTGGGAACATCACCTCTTTCCATTTCATCCTGAAGTAAGAGCAAAAAATAAAAAAATAAAAATTAATACTAATAAGAGTTTAAAAAGTCATAGAGCATTAATATGCTACACATTCATAAAATATTTTAAAGCCCAGAAAATTGCAGCTATGCATGAAAATTTAAATTATTTCGGTCCCAAAAGAATGAGAGTCTACCACCCCCCATATGATAATTTATCAGAACTTCTACACTATTAGATTACTTAAAAAGTAATAATACATAACTGCCAATAATAAGTGCAATTGGTTGTTTCGAAAGATAAGGTAACTACCTGCTAATTACATGTAGAATTGCACTTATATAATATAAAACTTTTTATGCTATTAGTGCATATAGATCAAATCCAAAGAAATTTAAGTTCTTACTTCAATGGAGGAAGTTGAGACTTTTTATTTTAAATTTATAGACAAATTTCATTGCAATTGCTTGTACTACATGAATTTTGTGTATAATTTCATTTATATAAGTAGTTTAAATGTTTGATGTTATATTGAAAACTATCTATAACACAACCATATTTGGTATTGTAGTTCCATTATATAAGAGGCATAAGTACATAATTTAAAACACTCTATAACCAAGTCATATTATAGGAATGTGTAAAGCAATATATTACTCAATTTTAAAGTATCCTTATTAAATCTCAACGTCCCCAATCAGATGGGGTTGTACTCTTATGCTATTGAAACGAAGATTGATAAAGAAAATAATCAGAGACAAGGGTTAAAAAACGTACAGATGATGTTACTAAGTCATCGGCAAGACGAATAATTGTAGCAGACCAACGAATTATGTCAGGGTACTTGCTTAACCAGTCCAATGCCTCTTTCGTAATTGGATCTGTGGCAAAGAAGAATGCACCCGCTACCATCACAGGACTTCCAACTGAAATCCTTGCGTTATCCATGTATTCTTCCAGACTCGGAGTATATCCGTTGTAGTACCATCTTGCTTCTTGTAAGTAAGCTTTGCACAAATCTGCCCACTAATTAATAACGTGCATGTCTCAAGTTAAACGTATGGAAAATATAAGTTAAAACAGGGGAATAGATTCAATGTAGAGCTAAGAGTTTTTACTGATTTTATAAGGTAAGGTGTGACGTTGACCCCATGCTCCTTGAGAACTTCGTAGGCAATTTCAGTGATAGTGTTGAAGAGTGAAAGATAACATATTTTCATATAATCTGGAAGCTGATCCATTGCTTTAACATCCATTCTGAATGTAACCAGAAATCATATTTAACTTGAAAATCAAATGATGAAAAACTAATAAAGGGTAACTTAAAGAAACACACAATAGATAAAGAGTGAAATTAGTACTCCCTCTGTTTCAATTTATGTGAACCTATTTCCTTATTAGTCTGTGCCAAAAAGAGTAGCCTCTTTCTATATTTGGGAACACTTTATCTTTATGCAATGATTTATAGCCACACAAAGTATATGTAACTCATGTAGGACCACAAATTTAAAAGTCTTTTCTTCTTTCTTAAATTCCGTGTCCAGTCAAATGGGTTCACATAATTTGAAATGGAGGGAGTAGTAGTTTTCAGAGAATTGAACCTGTCTTGTTTCCGTACTTGTGTAGTTTATATAACATATATTCTTTATAAGACATAAAACTTTTAGCTTAACAACAAACATTTTTAGTTATTGGTAAAATTAAAGTTAGTTCTTTCCAGAAAGTTACGGACCTTTCAACAGCATCGGTGAAGAGTTCCAATTCATCAAGAGTGCCATAAACATCATAAATGTCATCTATGACTGTAGCCATAGCAGTGACCTTTGTCAACATTATTCGGCAGTTTTGGTTCTTCTGAGGCTCAACCATCATCCCAGCTATCCATAGGAAAGCTTCAACAATTCTGTCCCTTGTAAATGGCAATTTTTCTGCAAGGCATGAGCTCTTCCACCACCTTTAAATGAAAAATTAATTTTACATGAGAAATTATAACGATTGCTGTGTGATAGCCAACAAGTTGAAATGCTTTTATCTCCAAAGACTTCTGCTAAAATAAAATTTAAATGTTATTGGTTCTGAACTTGTCACTAAACCGTCTTAACTTTTTTTAGTTACTCAGAAATTAAATATTTATATTATTTAATTAATTCTCTAATGCAAATATAGAGTCTAAGCAAAAATTATTGATTCATCAGTACCGGTACCTAATAGTAGTATTGTAGCTCGGCCCTGCTGATATGTAGTAAACATATTGACCCAAGTATTATATACGCCCCCGCATTTAAATTATATACACAAATAATATAATAAAATACTTATACAATTAATGTAATTTAATATTGTAGGAGGTTACATGAAATTATCTTTCAAATGATCCAATATAGACACTCATATAATGTTAAAAGAAAAATTATAGACCGTCAATGTATATAATTTAAACTCTATTGAATCTCTCACCTTGATAGATTTCTAATATCTTCTTGATGAGTTGCTTGCACAATGTTGTAATCCAACTTAGCAAGCTCGAGCAAAAGAGGATTAGCATTTGGCATTCTCTCATAAATGTTAATGTACCACCTTGTCTCTACTCTCAACATCATGCAATGCAAAGGAAGTTCCAGGGCATGGCGCACTAGTGCGACTGTCGGACCGTCTTGCTCACCAGATAAATGATTGTGCAAATAATTCTCTAGATGTGACTGTGCGAATGTATTAGCAGCATCCAAATTGGTGCTTTCAGTTTCCGTAGAGAGAAATGAAGCTTCATATAATTGTAACAACCCTTTTGTATCTTTACAAAGACTTTGATTGAAGTTGCCCTGCTCATCCTTGAAATTGTTCAATATATCTGAAATATGATAAGAATTAGTTATTGGTCAAAACATAAATTTATAACCAAATATGAGAACATGCATGAAAGAATGAGGAATGGAATTAGTTTGGCCAAAAACTGCTTGCACCTTGAGAGATATCAAAACCATGTTGTCGCAAGAGCCTAAACTTCAAGGCTGTAGAATATAATGAATCTTCTGGGGTTGCATTTTGGTGAATGCTCCTCAAGATTTGCATAATTTCATGGTTGAAGTGGTAAGACACTCCAAGCCTTTGTAAATTATCAACCAACTCCAACTTTTCTAATTCTTCTGATTCCTCAACCATCATCATCAAATTCCTCTTCATTTCTGCCTTCAGTTCGTCAAAGCGCTTCATATACTCCTCTCCCTATACCAAAGGTAAAAATAATAATAATCACATTTACACACGATCGAACAGTTCGAACATATTCACCTAGATGATTGAATAAGAAGAATAAGCAAAATCACAACTCCCTCCATCCCAATTTATGTGTCATAGTTCAATTTCGAAAGTCAAATGAGTTTTTCTTTTACAACAATTTTTTATAGGCCTTTTAAATATTTTAAATTGTCAAGTAGTGTGACATATAGTACTTGTTACGTAGTTTTCAAATATGTAAATTTTATTGTAAGAAAATAAAGATTTCATACCCCAATAGTCGAACTCACGGTTAAAATCAAGAATTATGTCTGAAATCAAAACGGTGCCACGTAAATTGAACTAGAGAGAATATTACATATGCATGCATGCAGCTTATTGAATAGCGAGGACAGACACAATTACCGCATAACGATTGTGTGTGAACTGAATAAATTGAAAATTCCACATGGTAGGCTCGTAATTCCCTGAACGCCTAATGGGGTTAATTCCATCAGAAGATGAAAGATTAGTGGACATATTAGGAGAGTGAGTAAGTGGTACTGGTCCAGTTTTCATGCCATTAGTAGAGAGACAGGCTATTGATTTTGTCTTTGATGAGTTGAAAGAGGAAAAAGGGGTAGGTAGAGGTCTTGTAGAGGTAGCCATGGCTAGCATATTAACTTCAATATTTGAAAAGATCTTACAGATGGTTAAGTAGATCACACAAGAAGTTTCTCTTGCTTTGCCCCTAGCTTTCACTTCTATCTATTTATAGCATTTGCTCGAGCGTCCAAAATCTACTTTATTTTTGAAAAAGTGGTTTTGAATGATTAGAAAACACTTTTATCAATAAATACTAAAGGAGCAATTTGTGCTTAGCTAAAGTTACAGGAGTGCTTTTTGAAAAAAAGTACTCTCTCCGTCTTAATTTATACGAGGTTTGATCTATTTGGGGAGTAGAATGACTTTTTTTTTTTTTTACTATCATTTCAAAGATAGATTTTTCGAGTATTTTATAATAAAATTTAAATATTTAAAAATTACATAAAAAAATTATAAATTTGCATAATTAATAAGTCATATATATAAAAAGAATTGGAGAAAATCATAGTAAAAAAAGAACTAGACTCCCAAAATAAATCAATCCCTCGTTTAAAAACTACATAAAAAAAAATTGGGACGGGATGCATAGGTGAGTCAGCCTACGAGCACGGAAGAGCGTGTTACCGCTACCCCTCTCTAAGTAAAGGTAAGATTCTTAGCCCTGTAGATGACTCCATCTAAAATACAATAGGGATAGCCGTTTTCGGCTGCTCTATCAACAATTGAATTATGGAACTTTCTCCCCGAGCTGCAAAAACTACATAAAAAAATTGGGACGAAGAAAATAATAATTTATTTAGCTTTTGAAAAACATGTTCAATTACTAGTCAAAAGAGCGTTCCCCTTCTCTAAAAAAAACTGTCCAAACAAACTATTAACTGGCTTCGCGTTTGCACTATTTTGAGATGAAAATATACTGCATAACTTTCACGTTTCAAGAACTTTCTAGAATTTTAGATCTGCACTCAATCGCATGGTGCAGATAGTCTTCGATGCTGACAGCAATCTATGAGTGCAGATCTGCACTCAATCGCATGGTACAAGTTTTTGAATTTTTACCAAAACAGATTAAACGTTTTTTTCAATAAGGTTTTTATGAATTATTTTATTCAAAAATTATTAGGCAAAAACTAACAGTAAAGGCGTTGGAAAGAGGTTTTAGATAATCATGAGATAGATTAATATAAATCGAAACAGAGGGCTAAGATAAAAACGTTTTCCACTAACATTTTAATTTACTCAAATTAATGTAACCTCGAACCCCGCGACAGCATTTTCTTGGCTTACATATGCAGACTAGTGTTCCTTCAATCTTGCGGCCCCGCATTTGGGAGCAGCCTTTTTTTTATTTTTTATTTTATGTATATTTGGACCTCCATCTTGCCAAACATTCTCAGGCCATCGAACTTAATTTCCTATTGGACCCGTCTGCCTTTTGGAAACTTTGTGAGTGCCTTTTGACATTACCCAACTCTTTGGACCTCTATCTTACCAAACTTTTTCAAGCCATCGAATTTTCTCAATTTGAAAACTTTTAATGAGTGACTTCTAACTAGGAGTGTACAAAGTAAATTAATAAATCGTATCAAATTGATAAACTGAATCAAACTGAGAAAAAATTCGACTAGTGATTTGGTTTGATTTGATTTGGTGTTGGAACAAAAAATCCGACCATAATTAATTTGGTTTGGTTTTAGCTAAAAAAAGTCAAACTGAACTGAACCAACCCGACATTACATATATTTAATTTTTAAAATATTTATACATAAAAAAATTTATTTGTAATGTAATTTATAAATATTTCTTAAATTTTTTCGTAGTTTTTGTCTTTTATCATATTATTTTAAGCTTGAACTTAGAATTTTAAATGACAATAAGTTTTATATATCTCATGGATGTTAGTAACTCAAATAAAGTTCAAACCAAAACCAACTCAACATTAATGCTAACAAAAGAAATTCAATTTTACCACCAAGAATGACAATAATGTTGGATATATATTCTTTAGTTTTGCATAATTCATTTAGAGGGTGAAAATACATAACTTAATTTTTTTTTCCTTTGTCATGTAATTAATATTTATTATCCGTACTTAATTTAACTTGACTCATTGTTTTTAGACTATGGTCATTTTCTTTATGACTTATTAATTTGCAATATTTATTTTAACTGATTTTATTATCTTTTTTGTTGAATATTTTAATACAATATCATCCATCACTCATCTCACATTTTGTGTTATTTTCTGAAGAAATATCTTAATTAAATAGTTATATCTTACTAGAACTAAAGAAATATTTGAAGCAAAAGTTATATGTTTTGTATGAAGACTTTTGTGGGAAAAATAACCCGAAAAACTCGAGAAAATCCAAGGTTGAAAATTCCGAATTTTATAGGTTTGGTGTGTAAATTTAAAAATCCGAAGCAATTGATTTGATTTGGTATTTAAAAAATTCGAACCAACCCAGTCCATGCACACTCCTACTTCTGACATTACTAGTGAGAAGACTTTTTTTTTGCGTGAATTGCCCTTCATTTGGGGTGGTCTTTAATTTTTGCCCTTCGCCTAATACCCCGAGGTTGTGGGTTTGAACCCCAGCTCAGTAAAAAAAAAAAATTGCAAGGCAGATGTTTGGATTCGCAAGATAGAATTTTGCTTCAAAACTCTACCTTAAAGGGAGAAATTTGCAAAATTCTGCCTTATGAATCCAAACTCTACCTTGCGATTTTTTTTAAAAAAAATTGACTGAGCGGGGTTCGAACCCAAAACCAAGGGATTTTTATCGAAGGGCAAAAGTTAAAGACCACCAATTTGAGGGGCAAAAATTAAAGACCACCCCGAGCAAAGGGAAATCCTGCAAATTGCCTGTGAGAAGAAACATGTGTTGTGCACGGGCCCAATATGTATTCATAAGTTTAAATTTTTAAGCAATGTTGATTAAAAAAACTTTTAACTTATGATCTTAAATAAGCTATATATTTATGGAATAGTAAATCATCTCATGGAAGGTAAAATGAATAGCTAATAATATTACTCCACTAACATTAGTAAAAATATTATTAGGGACAACAATATTTATAATTAATGCAAATTTATGCTGTGCATATATACGAATCCATGTGTTAACTGCTTCTGAATCAAAACATTTAAAATTTATTTTTGTTTGATTTGATTTTCTGATTTTTTTTTTTAACAATTTAAATTGTAAGCTGTTTGTTATCCTTGGAGTCACCGAAGTGTTAATTCATGAGATAATGGATTAAAAGGCTAATGGCATATTTGAGTTGCAGAAAAGAGAAATCCAAAGCAGCCTTTACACTTTGTAGCGTTAAACTGTAAGATAAATTCGGAGAAAAACAAGTGTAAACTTTATTGGGAGTTGGTGTTACTATTCATATTCATATAATGAGAAGGTATCCAATTTGGAAGAACAAGAAAATTAGAAAGAGAATGAGATTAGTGCCGTTGTGCAGGGCCACATCTTATTTGCGTGTCTCCTCAATAGGCATTTTTAGGCCTGAAAGTGACAGGTGCAATGAAGGAGAATTATTTTGTTAAAAAGTGAAAAGTACAAACACTACAGCATCAAGTACAACTAACCTAAAGCACAACTTCTTCGAAATACCGAAAATGCCCTCAAAAGCTAAGCAGGCATGTCCATGTCAGCGGAGACATGCCTGCTTCAGGTGTACTCTACCTCATATAGGAGAGGAGAAGAATATAACTATTTGTACGGAACCTCATCATTCCAAACATTCTCAGACGGTCTCACTTAATTTTCTATTGGACTCTTTTTCCTTTTCAAAACTTAAATGAGTGACTTTTGACATATTACATAACTGTTTGGACCACCATCTTGCCACAAATTCTCAGGGTCACCATTAGCTAGCATAATCACACAAAATATAAAAAAAGAGAAGCGGAAATAGTACGGGAATTTAATGAGATTCTATCAAGCCTACATCTTCGGGGTGGAAGCAAAGAAGGTTCTCAGTAAAGATCTCCAATTATAAATCTCTTTTATAAATTCTATAGTGTTTATCAAACAGATATGGACAGTGATTTCTCAAAATTGCGAGGACAATGGGCCTAAAAAAACAAATAAAAAAAAAAAAACTGAAAAAATTTCGGATTCACAATTTAACACACAAACCACAAATCTTCCTTTTGGCTTTGTATTCACGTCATCAACAGTAACTATATCTCCTTGCCTTGTGTTAGTCCTCAAAAGAGTTCTACTGAGTTTTACACCGTTTTAGAGTTAGATATTTCTTGTAGGCCTAATCTTTATATGTTGACTTTTACTTTATTTGGTAGATTTTGTTTGTGGAATATTGAAAATAAGAAAAATATTTATGTATATTAGTTTCGTTTTCATTACCAAAGAAAAAAAAAATCCAAAAATACGTCTTATCTCTTTTAGTTAATTTCCAAGTTAAAAGTTGTAATAATAAATAAATAAATATCAAGTAACTGAGTATTTTTAATCTTGTTTTTTAATTAGGAATAGTATTTTTATCAATTTTTTAAAAAAGGGAGAATCAATAGTGTAGTGCGACTAAGCAAAATTTCACCCTCTCCACATAAAAAACTCTATTTGGGAAGAAAATATTTCATTTTTTTTCCTAAGATAGTTTTATTCACATGGACATTTTGGGAAAAGAGAGAAAAAAAATAAACACACTCAAATCCCTAGATCTAGACACCATATAAATGCTAAATATAGAAGAGATAATTACGGTCAAATACCATTTGCTGATCTAATTTGCAAAAGTTAGCCTAATTTCTTGATTATTACCTGGTGACCCTCCCCCTCTCTCGTGTTAACTCAAATGAAGAAGAAACCTTTCAATATTTGCGTCCTCTAGAGTCTAGTCAAGCAATCCCCAATCAGATGGATACGACAATTAAATAATAATATCACATGCACTAGGCCAAATATTTGATCAACAGAATCAAGACGATGGGATCTCCTGGAGCTTGGCTGCTATTTGTAGGGGTTATATTTTGTTTAAGAAAAAAAAAAAACCACCATTTTGTATTTTATAAAAAAAAGACTCGTATTCGACGTGAAGAGATTATTCATACCATGTGGAGAGATTATATTAAAGAATAACTAGTCACTACTATTGTTTTTTGAAAGTGAATCTTTGTAAAATTATGCGTATTTAAAAATTTGTAATAGCACGTAATCGGGAGCATTTATTTATAAATGGAATATGGAGATATGTAATTTTAATAATATGCCTTAGGATATTCCGATATCTTGTTTATGAACTATGATTTGATTATTTAGTAAGATTCTATAAGAATAGGGGGAGTTTTGATAGTTTACACAGATTGTAGGATTTTTATGTTTATGAGAAAAAGTACAACTTAAGAAATCATAATTGCATGTCTAAACAAAATTTCAACTTCAAATCAACCTGATTGCAAATCATATCCAAAGGGACCCTAATTTGAAAGCACTTTTATTAATATTAGAGAAAAAAAATCTGTTTAGCCAAAATTACAGAAGTGTTTCTTGAAAAAAGCTACTAACAATTTTCTTAGCTTTATAAAAACATCTTCAGTTATTACTCATAAGCGCTTGTTCTTCTCTTAAAAATTTGTCCAAACAAGCTAATAGTACTGGTATTTAGTTATTTACTAACTTAATATTTGCTCTATTTTGAAATAAACAGGCACTACATAACTTCCACGTTTCAAAATTTCCTAAACTTTTATATTTAATCTAATATTAAAGTCCGATTGCTATAATACATCCACTCATGTAAGATCTGCACTCGCACAGCAAGATATGGTGATCTTAATCGATGCTGACAGCATTCTATGAAAAGGAGGATTTTTGACCTAGTTAACCCATTATTTAAAATATTTAACAAAAATAGTACAACTTTGAACTTTTACCAAAATAGATTAAACGTTTTTCTCAATAATGTTTTATGAATTATTTTATTTAAAAAACTAATAGACTTTTACCAACCGTAAAAGGCATTGGAAAGAGGTTTTAGATAGTCACGAGTAAAAAAGAAATTTTATATATTTATAAATTACTTAAAAATATTATAAATTATGATAATTTATAACTCAAATAATTTATAAAAACATCAAAAAATCACCTCATCGACTCTAGCTTACAAAACTGTTTCCTTTTTCTATAATACTATATTTACATTTAGCCTAATTAATTCTAAGTCCGGTCGATTAACCATTGTTAATGGGTCTTAAAGGGTGCCTAATACCTTCCCTTTAGACTAATTGAACCCTTACCTAGAATCTTAAGTTTCGCAGACTTTAAACACAGCTAACTTTAAACATAACTTTAATAAACTTTAGGTGCCCTAATTCACCATAAATAATTAGGTGGCGACTCCTTAAAACAAATAAACAAAAAACAGGAATCTCCAATATGTCGTACTTCTAATTTAACCCGGTTAAAATGGGGTATGACAGCTTGGCGACTCCACTGGGGAATCACTTAGGTTCTAACCATAACAGACTTAGATTTAATTAGGCTTTGTGTGCTAACTTAATTACTTTATTTGCTTAAACTATTTTTACATACTATAAACTGCTTAATTGCTATTAATTGTTTGTGTGATATAAACTGTTTATATGTTACTGCTTTGATAAATTGTCATTCCGTTCGTATTTCTTCCACTTCTGGAAACTCACACTATCACACGTACACGCGAGGTGTGTTTTGCGCACCCGCAAATTTCTTTCGTAGAATCCAAATTTTAAGAGAGTTGGCGTCCTTTCCCCTTTTCTGCAGGCCCCACATGTTTTCTACCTTTTGAATTTTCTTCCATTTCTTTCCCCCTAAAAACTCTCTCTCCTCATTATTCCACACACACTAAATATTTTTAGATTTTTGCTTCTCCTCTCTCTTCCAACAAAACAAAAACCCTAAACATTTTCTCCCCCCTCTCACTCCCCTTTAGCCGCCACCACGCCGGAGCTACGCTCTCCTGCGAGGCACCAAACTGCCCCCACGAACCGCCACAGTCACGAAAACACCTGCACAACTTCATCTTCCTCCATCTAACACCACCACTCCACTGAACCCACAGCCGACCACCACCGTCTCCACCACCAGTCACGCTCCACCAGCCCACTACGCCCTCCGTTCTCTAACGCCCCGCTGCCCCACTTCGTCTCTTTCTCTCTCTCTTCCCGTCGCCGCCAACAACCACCACTGTCCTCTCTCCACCGCCAAGCCAACCCCGACGAACTCCCACCATCGGAGCTCCGGCAGAAAAAAAAAAAACCACCACGAGCACCACCCCACTGGCCGATGAAGAAATTTCCGTCGATTTCCAAGGCCTTCCATGTACAAAGACGGGTTTTTATTTTAAGTTTATTCATTATTTCTTTAATTCATCCGATAGTTATTTATTTTCTTACTAACATTTTTATTAAGTCTCACGCAGGTATCCGGAGTTACTTTTTGAAGATGACACTCAAAAGAAGTTCAAATAGCTTCTTAAATTCTCTATTTATATTTTTTTACATTCTTAAATTATACAAGCATAAAATATAGTGAAACTTTACTTTTTAGGGTGCAGGTTGGTGGTATTTATTTATGATCTGCTTAGGTGATTGAAATTTTATGTGTTTTAGACAAATCAATATTAGGCATTTATTATTTTCGTAGCTAATATTCTTATAGTTATCATGTTTCGCTAGAGTTTTAATTCAATAGCTTAGCACACTTAAGTAAATAAATAGGGTGATTTGGCTCAATATTTAGGCTTTAGAATATACTCTCATAATTAATTGATTAGGCGTACATACTTAGCTAGTTAAATTAGTTAACTCACTTCGAGTGCAAAATAATTTTCTGTCCATTTTTTATACCTTTGTCACATACCCAAGCTTTTAAGTTGCACATAATTTTTTTTTAAAATAATTATTATATCACATATGTATAAAATACGTATTGCATGATTATTTATGTGAATAGTCATATTAGTTATTCTTTAGTCTAAATTCTATTAATTTTTGTAAATAATAATCAAGCCTTTTTTACACATCCCTCGTATAGTTAAATTGGTCCAGCCGGGAACCACATTTGTGGATTCTGAAGGATGCCTAACACCTTCCCTTCGGAATAATTTGAACCCTTACCTAGAATCTCACTTATTTTCGTAGACCATGTTAAGCTGCATATATTAATAATTTATAGGTACCCTAGTATACCTTAAATGCTAGGTGGCGACTCTGTACATAATTAACTATTTCAGAGCTCCATAAGTTGTGCTTTGTTTAGCCTCGGTTAAAAATAGGGTGCAACAGTAATTAAATAGGCTGAAATGGTAATGGGCTGGTCTGAAACATTAACGGGTTGGGTATTATTTTAGGTGACAATGGGCTTCTAAATTAAAATAAAAGACCTATTTTAATTAACCATATACTAACGTGTGCTAAAATCTCACCTAATATATAAAGTACGTATTTATTAGTGCTCGGATAAAAAATAAAATTATAACCGTCGTAATAACCGTGCGCTAATATTTTGAAAGTTCAACAGTAAATAAACGCTATTATTTAACTGCGCGAAATAAATGTGATGCATGTGCATAAGATGGTAAAAATGCTGAAATGATAAAAATGCGAATTATCATAATACTGGTAATGATAATAATGACAAAATAATAATTATAATAATAATAATGATAATAGTAATAATAATAATAATAATGATAATGATAATATTAGTAGTAACGGTAATAAAATAAAGATGATGACAGTAGTGGCTACGACAGGATAATGAAATGCCGGTATTAATAAAAGTTAATAATTATAGTAAAAAATATAAATAATTATTTCTTAAGTTGCCAAAAATATTAGAAGCGTAAATAGATATTTCAGAGAAAAGGCGGGACAAAATTGGGTGTCAACAACTTGTCCCTCTTTGACCGGTAATGATGAAAGAATTTTCGGGTAAAGACGTTGACTCAGTAGCCTATTTTGTCCCGGCTAAAGGATTTTGGAGGACTAAGGGTAAAGAAATTTCGAGAGGATTATGGCCGAACTCCGGTCTCCGAGTTGCCTACATATCTTGGGTTGCATGAGAATCAGGTCGCGTGTAGTTCTGGGATAACTACGACACCTATAAATGATGAATCCCGATTGACGAGAATCTTTGCAAAATATTGTCCCAGTGTCGAATGATGATGACACTAGGTATTATGATGGAACTAGAGAATTCTGAAAATTAAACGTGCTGGAATGCAAGCGGAATATTTGGGGTTGGAGACGAGTGTTCGAGGTAGATCCTTGACCCTTTTCGGAAGTCTGATTATCCTTCCTAACAAATTGCCCCAGTTCGCTGCCGAAGAAATAGTTCCACGTTGCGCTAAAGCTTCTGCGAAACTTAAACTAGATAAAATAGTCAGTAAAAATAAACATCGAAAGTAAAGCGATGTAAAATAAGCCCATAAAAAGCTGCAATAATAAATGATAGCCTTTGCTGAGGCTAATGCAAATGAGGTTCTAGGCCGATGATTCGTGAGGATGATTCCTTTGGCGATGATTAATGAGGCCTTAAACCGGATATGAATATGAGCTATTTAAGCCGAATGATTTATGAGAAATGAGGCTTTCTAAGCCGGCATAATGCGGTGCGTTTGCAGGGCATTTGAAAGTAATAATGCAATAGATGTGCAGTGCGTTTGCGAGCATTGATGCAGTGCGCTTGCAGGGCATCTGAAAGTAATAATGCGATGCATGTATGGTGCGTTTGCGAGCATTGATGGAGTGCCTTTGCAGGGCATTTGAATGCAATGTATGTGCGGTGCATTTGCGAGCATTCGCAGGTCATTTGAAAGTAATAATGCAATGCATGTGCGGTGCATTTGCAAGCATTCGCAGGGCATTTGAAAGTAATAATGCAATGCATGTGCAGTGCATTTGCGAGCATTCGCAGGGAATTTGAAAGTAATAATGCAACGCATGTGCGGTGCGTTTGCGAGCATTCGCAAGGTATTTGAAAGTAATAATGCAATGCATGTGCGGTGCATTTGCGAGCATTCGCAAGGCATTTGAAAGTAATAATGTAATGCATGTGCGGTGCACTTGTGAGCATTCGCAAGGCATTTGAAAGTAATAATGCAATGCATTTGCGAGCATTCGCAGGGCATTTGAAAGAAATAAAGCAATGCATGTGTGGTGCATTTGCGAGCATTCGCAAGGCATTTGAAAGTAATAAAGCCATGCATGTGCGGTGCAACTGTGAGCATTCGCAGGACATTTGAAAGTAATAATGCAATGCATGTGCGGTGCATTTGCGAGCATTCGCAAGGCATTTGAAAGTAATAAAGCAATGCGTGTGCGGTGCGTTTGGCGAGCATTCGCTGAGCATTTGAAAGTAATAATGCAATGCATGTGCGGTGCATTTGCGAGCATTCGCAAGGCATTTGAAAGTAATAAAGCAATGCGTGTGCGGTGCGTTTGGCGAGCATTCGCCGAGCATTTGAAAGTAATAATGCAGTGCATGTGCGGTGCATTTGCGAGCATTCGCAGGGCATTTAAAAGTAATAATGCAATGCATGTGCGGTGCGTTTGGCGAGCATTCGCCTAGCATTTGAAAGTAATAACGCAGTGCATGTGCGGTGTATTTGCGAGCATTCGCAGGGCATGTAAAAGTAATAATGCAATGCATGTGCGGTGCGTTTGGCGAGCATTCGCCGAGCATTTGAAAGTAATAATGCAGTGCATGTGCGGTGTATTTGCGAGCATTCGCAGGGCATGTAAAAGTAATAATGCAATGCATGTGCGGTGCGTTTGGCGAGCATTCGCCGAGCATTTGAAAGTAATAATGCAGTGCATGTGCGGTGTATTTGCGAGCATTCGCAGGGCATATAAAAGTAATAATGCAATGCATGTGCGGTGCATTTGGCGAGCATTCGCTGAGCATTTGAAAGTAATAATGCAGTGCATGCGCGATGTATTTGCGAGCATTCGCAGGGTATTTGAAAGTAATAATGCAATATATGTGTAGTGCGTTTGAAAGCATTTATGCAGTGCATTTGAAAGTAATAGAGCGATACATGTGCAGTGCTTTTGAAAGCATTTATGCGAGGCATTTGAAAGCAATAGCGCAATACATGTGCGGTGCGGGGCATTTGAAAGCAATGGTGCATGTGCAGTGCGGGGCATTTGAAAGTAATAGTGTATGCGCAAGATTCGTACAAAATATTTGAGATAAAAGTTGTGTAGATGCGAGATTAGTATAAAATATTTGAGATAAAAGCCGTGCAAGTGCGAGATCAGCACAAATATTTTTTAGATAAAGGTAGTACTAGTGCGAGATTAGTACAAAAATATTTGAGATAAGAGTTGTACTGGTGCGAGATTAGTTCAAAAAATATTTGAGATAAAGTAATACTAGTGCGAGATTAGTAAAAACATATTCGAGGTAAAATAGTGCAAATGCAAGTGCAACATCAGTGTGCTTTTGTAAAACTTAATATGTCCAATTTTAAGGCGGATATGCCTCAAATAAATTAATCAAATCCTATTATAAGGCGGACAAACCCAAATAAAATGATTAAGTCCTATTGTAAGGCGGACAAGCCTAATAATATTGCGTCCAATTTTAAGGTGGACAAACCTAAATAAATAATGAAGTCCTATTATAAGGTGGACAAACCTAAATAAAATGATGAAGTCCTATTATAAGGTGGACAAACCTAAATGAATAATGAAGTCCTATTATAAGGTGGATAAATCTAAATAAATAATGAAGTCCGATTATAAGGTGGACAAACCTAAATAAAATGATGAAGTCCTATTATAAGGTGGACAAACCTAAATAAAATGATGAAGTCCTATTATAAGGTGGACAAACCTAAATGTTCAATTAAAGGCGAACAAGCCTAATATGTCCAATTAAAGGCGGACGAGCCTACAATGTCCAATTAAAGACGGACGAGTCTAAAATGTCCTATTAAAGGCGGACGAGCCTAAAATGTCCCATTAAAGGCGGACTAGCCTAAATGCGGTGCTTGATTCATGCTTACTAAAAAAATTGGTGCAGAAAGAAGAGCTTAATGCGATGCTTGATTTGTAGTAGCGAACATTCATGGCGCAATGAGGAAAGCCTGTGCATTGCCTAGTTTGATAGTAGCAAATATTTCATGGTGCAATGCCAATAAATTGGAGATCTCCCAACTTGTTGCAATTTGGTTGCTAAAAAAAATCCTGCACTCAAAGAAAATTGTGAGCTGTGAAATTTAATTAGTATTAGGTTGGCTTTGCCCTTTGCTTTGTCTGAATCTTACAATTGCCGACTTGATATTGTGCAATATCATTCAAGAATAGCTAAAATATGCCCCTACATTACTTAAAGAAAATTTGTTAGTATAAAATAAAGTGGTCGCCTTGCATTGAACATTAAAGCTTTGGTGTTGAATTTGTATTTCTCGTGGTGATGTCATTGCAACAATCTGGCTACGCTAATATATTGCTCGGGATTTCGATTCATGCTTAGGCCATTTGCAAAGCTGTCCCAGTGTAGAATGATTCAAATCTCTTTGTCATTTTAGTCCTTTCCTTAGTGCAGATTCACAGCCAAAACAGTGTTCAGTGCTAGGCAACCTCTAAAGAATACAATAAAACTAAACAAACGCAAATTAAAGTGTTAGTGCATGAGAATATGCATATGAAGCAAATGCACAAAATAATACAATATGTGATAAATTAGATTATTTTGTGATTTAGTTAAGCAAGAATAAATGACCTAAGTCGTAGCACGAGTGGAGGGGAACGACTTATTAACAAGCAGGCTTTAACGCTCGAGAATTAACGAAAGGAAAGCAAACTACATTGGAGTAGAATATGAAGTTTTTTTTTTTTAAAAGGCTGACTTATTCGAACATTAAAGCTTGATTTTTATCCTTTGCTAACTTCGGCATATTCCAAAAAAATTGCCCCAGTCTCTAGGATGTTTTTTTTTGAAGATGTCTTAGTTGCATGCCAAGAATGTTAACTCGAAGCTTGACGTTGTTGGCGCTCCATTCGTCTTGTTTGTTTGGATCTTGTGATCTCCGTTCAAGCCTCGGTAGATGAATAGTAGTGAAAACGATTGAAAGAAAGTGTTTCGTTTGAAAGGTATATATGTAGATATATGTATAAGGAAAGATATATACGTAAGTATATGTATATAAGGAAAGATATATGTGTAAATATATGCATATAAGGAAAGATATATATGTAAATATATGTATGTAAAATATTTCTGCCAACTTCAGATTGTGACACTTCTGAAACAATTGAAACATCATTTGTCTATGATACTTCCTGTCTAAAAGCCTTAATATTATCGATGTCCAACTCTTCTCTTGTCTAATCTTTCAAAATATGCTCCAGTTTTGTCCTCGCGGGAGTATACTAAACTTATGTTGTGGTGTGACCGAACCTTGTATAGGTTGCCTACGTATCTTGGCAAGGGAATCAGGTCAGAACGTAGTTCGTGATGTACATAAGAATGATTTGAAATTTTCTGATAAAGGGACCGAAGACGATATGGATTGCCTAAGTATCCCGCCGAGGGAATCAGGTCAGCGTAGTTCTGTTACATAAATGGTAAAAGGTTTGTTGGATTTCTACCTAAATATGACTGACCCGTATGTTGATAGTCTACGAATCCCACCGAGGGAATCAGGCCATGTGTAGTTCTCAAATAAGGTTTTTTGGGTTTTCTGTTATAATGCAACTGAACCCTATGTGGGTTGCCTACGTATCCCCTACGGGAATCAGGTCAGCGTAGTTCGTACGTGTATTAAGGGAAAGGTTGCAAACTAGGCTGTCTAATCTAATGTTGTCCGTTGACTTGATAGATTTCATGCTTCTGTCATTATCTATCGGCTATTTCAATTTTCCGAGGGGAATCTTGTCTTGTCCTCTAATTTATTTTGTTACTCTCTCAAGATGTATGTTGTTTTCCTATCGTGTTCGGGACATAAACTCCTTCATTCGTGTCACAATCATAAAGCTGGCAGATTTGATAATTTATATATTAAATAAAGTAGAAAATAACAAATAATAGACAGTTAAGGAAAATCAGAAATGCATTCATAGGTTTTGCAATTTAAGCTTCCAAAAGATGAGGCAAAGCAACAAAAGTTTTTGGGGCACGATTTAAACCTCAATTTTAAAATCGTGCTATCACAAAAAGTTCACTACATGTCAATCTACCAAGACTCCCGGCGAGCCAGGGACGGAGTACAAGTCCAATTCTTCAGAGTTTCTCCTGGTTCGGCACCCTGGATGGTCGGTGTCTCGGTGTTGTGAGTAGTTGTAGCAGAAATCTTCACTGGTGCTTGTTTTTGGATTGTTCCCACGGGAGCAACAAAGGTTGATGACATGCCCTTTTCCATTTTTCCAATGGGCGTAATGTTTCTTTTCAAATCCCCATCTTCCTCAACAGTTATCATGTTCACGTTAGTATTGTCGCGAGTAGGTAAAGGATTGTTGTCCACATTGGGCCGAGCTCCAGTGAGTTGGGTCATTCCTTCCTTAATCTAGGCTTCGATTTTGTTTTTGAGCCCATAGCAGTCCTCAGTGTCGTGCCCAGCAACTCCAGAATGGTATGCATAACGCTTGGATCCATCAAACCATCTCGGAATGGGATCGAGAATTTTCCCATCAATTGGTTGTACCACACCTGCGACTTTCAGTCTTTCGAACAATTGAGCTAAGAGTTCAGCGAACCGAGTGTAATTACGGGTGTTTTTTATGTCAGGGTTTGGACGGGATTTAGGTGTAGCGTGTGGTCGATTTTGGTAAGTCGGAGCTTGAACGGGTTGGTATGGACGTGGGTTTTGATAGTGAGGTGCTCGGGGTTGGTAGTAATTTGCTTTGGTGTTGTAGACAGGGTAAGGGGTTAGTGGAGCTTGGTAGGGTTCGGCATATTGGTAAGGGTAGAAAGGTTGTTATGGGTGGTTAAAGTATGTAATGGCTTGGCTCGTCTTATGTCCTTGGATGTTCATCACTGCAGCTACATCTTCTTCCTTCTTTTTGGTCCCATTGATAGAACCAGACTGAATAGCTTTGTTTACTGCTTGCAAAGCAGTAAGATCCTGAATTTTTCCTGATTTGATTCCCTCTTCTAAGGCTTCTCCCATTCTGAAGACTTCTGTGAATTTCTGCCCCATTATGCCTATCATTTTCTCATAGAATATTCCAGCTTGGCATTCAATGAAGGTGGCAGTCATTTCTCTATCATTCATCGGGGGTTGAACCCTGGCTGCTTCTGACCTCCAACGCAGCGCTTATTCGCGGAACGACTCAGTTGACTTCTTAGTTAATTTAGTCATGCATACTCTATCCGGTGTGATATCGGTGTTAAAACTGAATCTGTCCATAAAGCCTTGTGCCATATCGCTCCAACCACGCCATTGACGGACGTCCTGTTATGTATACCAAGTAAGAACCTCACCAGATAAGCTTCTTATGAACAACTTCATCGTTATGATCTGGTCTCTACCTACTCCAACCAGTTTGTCACAATAAGACCTTAAGTGTGTATGGGGGTCGCCTGTTCTATTGAATGTATCAAATTTCGGCGGCTTATAGCCTACGGGTAAATCGACGTCAGGCTGAACACACAGATCTTCGTATTCTACACTCTTACTTCCCCTAGCAACTTGAAGGTTTCTCATTGCTTCTTTGAGACTGTGGATCTCTTTTAACAACATATCGCCCGCCCTTGCTTTTGCTTCTTTTTTCATTTCCTCGTATTGATCCACTTTGGGCTGGAACCTGATCGTTACTGGATTGGTAAAGGCTTGTGTTTCCGCTGCATATACCTGAGGAACATATTGCGTATTGCAAGTGACAAAATGTGCCCCTTGTATATGCTGGGTTGGATAAGTTTGGACGGTGGGAGTGTTTTGGACTGGAGGTGGTGTGTTATAAGTGGTAGGTAGTTCGTTTGGTGGGTTTAGAGGAGTAGTATAGGTAGTGTAGGTGGGTGGTTGACTTTGTGGAGGGGTATAGACGAATGATGGATTCGGTGGATTTGCGAGGATGATTGAAGGAAAGTTATTGTTGGTAGGTGCATTATTTCGGGGAGGAAAATGTTCAGGAACTGGAGATTCAAGCGATGGAAAACGAGGCGGGCTTGGTGCGACATTCCTAGGATCCAGAGGTGGACTTTGGAGTGTAACGGATAAGTTGGTCAGGTCTCTAACCCGATTTGGTTCTCCACGTAGATCCTCGATCTTTTGAGTCATGCGGGCAATGTTCATCATGTTGAATAGTAGTTCTATGTTCAGAAGTCTCAGGGGGATCACTAGAGATCACGATGTTTTCCAAACCAGTTGAAATAGATGCGGCCGGATCAGACATAATAATTTCATTTCCTTGAACAACCCAACTACATTGAGGTAACGATGACGTCTTTGACCTTGTGAGGTAAGGATGGTCGGCCATCGAGTGTCAACACGAATCAACTCTTTTGGGAATAAAAATAAAAAGAAACACAATAGTGCAAATGATGTTAGTCTCATAACATATCTAGGTAAAGTCATGGTCACATAGAGTCAAGTAAGTCATGTAGCAAATAATTCATCAAATAAAGTCAAACAAGCTGTCAACATATGTAAACGAGTATATCAAACAATAACGCGTCCTAATATGCATGTGACCTCTTTGTGCCAGAGGTAGGCCTAACGTTCGTTTGAAGGGTAAAGTGTGTCATAATACGTCATCCCATTGCTTTTGGTTAATTAAACAAAGTCTATTTTCCAAAATAAAGTACAAAAGTAATGTAATATTTATTACACGTCAAATGAGTACAGCATAAAGTGTTTCCTTATCTAAGTAAAGTAAATACAGTTTCCTATGTCTAACTTCTAGCTCCAGTTTGTGATGTCCTTGATCTTCGTCATTTGTTGTACTCCAATGCAAATCCATACCCGTCATAGAAACGTTAGTCATTCCCTCCCCCCTAAAGTTTAATTAGTTAAAGCAAATGGTCCATATTTAGGCACAGTTATCCTTCAAACATGCACATAAAGTATGATTAGTATCACTTGGGGTCGTGAACCCACTCGGACGTTTGGGTAAAGTCATCTAATGGGTTTAATACACCAAGGGTATTAAACCTCCTAGGTCATGAAATGTATGCTCCTAATACAGGGTGTTGGTTTAGCTCTACTCTATGTTGACTAAGAATTGGTTTCCTATGACACAAGGTTCTCCCAAGTGGACAACTTGGGAGTGGAAAGTCCGTGGCTGTCGACTGCACCGCCGATCGACTAAATCCACAAGATCGATCCAACTAAAGGGTGATTTTGTAGTGTACGGCCGCGAACCGCAAAACCGCTTTAAGTGTGTGAATTTGTGTGAATTTTCCAGGAGTGGAGAAAAATGATACGGAATGACAATTTATCAAAGCAGTAACACTTAGACAGTTTATATCAAACAAACAATTAATAGCATGCATAAACAGTTTAACAACAAATAAAGTAATTAAAACAAGCACACAAAGTCTATGTGAACTAAGTCCGTTATGGTTAAAACCTAAGTGGTCCCCAGCGGAGTCGCCAAGCTGTTATACCCTATTTTAACCGGAGTCAAAATAGTTTACAACATCCCGGTAATTCCGGGGTTAATTAAAGTTATGGAGTCGCCACCTAATTATTTATGGTGAATTAGGGCACCTAAGGTCAATTAAAGTAATTATCTAAAGTTGATTTTATTTTAAAGTCTACGAAACCAAATGATTCTAGGTACGGGTTCAACTAACTTAAAGGGAAGGTATTAGGCACCCTTTAAGATCCATTAATAATGGTTAACCGACCGGACTCGAATTTAATTAGGCTAAGAATGTAGATGTAATATTTTATAATATTTAAGAAAATATTTTTATAAGTATTGCTAAGGTTATAATAGAAATATAAACATGCTATTTAAAATAGGACTTGTAGGAAAATAGTTATATATCTCAAAGGGAAGTAATTGACTTTGATTTAAAGACTTAGGAAAGTTTGGTAATATTTCATTAAATTTTAACAACTTTAGATCCTAATGAAATCCGAGTGTAAGCTCGTCTGAAATCTTTTTTGAAAAAAAAACCTTAGCTGATTGAAAATGTATTTTAACTCATGCAAGCTTTATCCTTGACTTTTAATGATTCCAATTCCAATTGTTTAACATGATTTTAAATGTTCTGGTTACTGTTATTGGGGACGTGTATTTCCATAGGTGCTAAAATTACTCCTAGTTATAGATGGAATTTAGCATGACTAAATAAAACCAATCACTAATCTTTTGTTCAACAAATATCACACAAGCAAATAGAGACAAACAAAACAAATAAAGTATTAGTTGCACAATATAAATTAAAAGGCATAAATAAAATAGAAGAATGAATTTAATTAAAATGGGCTCAACCCACTTTAGGACTGTTGTTGTCCGCTTCTGTTGGGCTTTGGCCCAGTGATTTTATATGGACTGCTGCGAATGGGCTGACTCTAGAGAAATTTCGTTAGGCTTTTAGCCCAACACCGAATGCGGGAGGTGACGAGTCCCTTGGACTCGTATGCGAGATGTCATGCATAAAAACGAAAAGAAAAGGGATTAGTACATAACCAACAAATAAGACCAAACGTGTATAATGCAAATTCAAACAGACCAGTGGACCATGTAGATTGTGTACATATTGTGTATACTGAGTGTACTTCACATACTGTCAACAAAACGAACACATAGAGTGGCAGTCTAGACAAGGTGCAATTGTTCAAAGGATCTGAAAGGACATCTGATGAAGCATTTGTACGTTTCAGCATATAGAGAAAGGTAGCAGGAATGAGAAGGCCTGGTCCTATGACCAGGGACGGACTAATACAAGTTACAGTGGCATGCATAAAGGTAATCAAGGATAAAAGGGCCTAGTCCTAAGAACATGGATAAAGTAACGCACACAATGGGGTGTAGAGGAGCATGACGATATATATAAAAAAAAGCCAAACAGTGCATAACAAACATAGAGTCAAGTGTGCAATTGTGCCATTAAGACAGCATGACAACCGAATAAGCAAGCATGTGAAGAGAACAAGGATTTCAGGTACTCGACACTATATGTAACATAGTAAGACATTTAGGCATGTATTGATGTCTCCCATATTAAGCAGTGTCCTTATGGGCAGTCTTGAGCAAGGAGTTTAACACAATAAGCAAATAAGTAGATCGCCACAATTCATAGTAGACTGACTGAAATCTTACCAGACATGGCTGAATTAAGATTCTAGACTTAACAAACTCATGACTAATTAGTTTTAATCACATAAATCACATTTCAAAGCAAAGAAGACCACAACTTGACAAGACGATTCAAACACTGATAAAAATACAAATATGCCTGACTAATAGGTTGCCGACATAAAGCTGGCTTATAACTTAATCAAAACTATACAAACGAGTTTTAAAATCTACATAACCATTCTTCCAAATGCACCTAAAGCTAAACAACTACAGAACCCAACAAGACAAGATCAAGTTAAACCAAACTAATACATGAGCCTATACATGTTACTAACCAACAAATCGAAAGTAGACTGATTAACAGGAAAACTGGAAGAAGAAAAAAGAAAGTAAATGGAATGCGACACCTAGGACTTAAATAACAACCGAACGTGAAAACACCGAACTAAAAAACGTAAGATCGATTTATACACTAAACTCATACAATAGCCAAGGTAGAATTAAACTATCCATGGAATCAAACCAGCTGGTTCTTGACTTAAAACAAGCTAAAACAGAACTAGCAAATAAACATGACAAAGCAAACAGAACTGAAAGCATCGAGTAATTCTTATTAATTTGTAACTAAACTAAATCTCAAAGCAAACAAAACAAACTCAACCTTATGCAAGAACGCATTCGTGCGCTTCAAATAAATTTATCAATCAGCACACTAATAACTTTACTGACTAGTAAAAACGATCTGAATACAGTACTAAAAAGAATGCGGGAAGAGATTTGAAGATATGATTCAAATAGAACCTAGTCTATCCTTTGCGTTAGTCCTCTTAAACTAGTTCATTTTTTAGACAGACAAAAGGGTAACAAAAGCTGTAATGGGCTCATATTTCGCAAGTTCGATGAAAAGAGAAATAAGCTCAATAACGGCACAACGACATAAAATCGAAACAAAGCTATAACTAACTCCTATTTCGATTGAGATTAGACGACTAAACCTTAACTAACATTCTGAAATCAATATAAAACGAACTAAAATATTAAACACAAAGAACAGAACTGAAGAAAAAAGAGATGGAGAGTTATTGACCTTTTGTTGGTGCAGTGAATTAGGCGTCGACGGTCTCGAATCTACACTCGAACAGATTCAAACCCCAGATCGAAACGGATCCGAAAGTTTTCGTGTGAGAAATGTTTAAGAATAGATAAATAATTGTCAAATGGTATGAAATTTTAAAGTAAGCTACTGATTCCCCCCAAAAAAAATCCACTTTTCGGCTATGACTTAAGACCATATTTATAGGTGATAGAGGCTAGGGTTTTTGTTTTCATGAGCGGGAACTTCATCTAGAGTTTCAAAAACGGGTCCAGTGGATCCATTGAAATCAAACAGGTCTTCACGTGATTGAGATTCGGTATTTCCGAAAATGGTTCGACCATTCTTGATTGTTGAAGATCGACGCGTCTTGTAGCAAAAGAGGGCAAATATTTTCTCTGTCAACGACAGAGCTCAGATGAAGCAGACGTATAGCCAACTTTGTTCACGAAAATGGGTAGACAGAGGTTGTTCGCGGCTAAAGTTGTTTTGATTTTTGCTAAACATGGAGGGGAGAGAGATGAAGATGACAAGGAGAAAGGAGAGAGAGAGAGAGAGAGCACAGCTGCGACTAGGTTTTCCTTAAGCTGATTTCAACGAAAAGTGGACAGGGTCGGGTAGAAACCGGTAGTGGGCTGGATTATTTGAGTTGTTGGGTTGGTCTGTTGGGTAATGTTGTGTCGAATCGGGTATAAGGGGATGTGGGCTGATCTGATGACATTAAAAAGAAAACGTGGGTTGGGCCATTTATTTGGCATATTGTGGTAATTAATTAGCTCCTAGGTGATATAACTTGTGTAATATGCATCATGTGATTAGTAATTAATATGTAGAAAATGAAATGATGATGAAATAGTGTACTGCAGTAGTAAGAATAGAAAATAGTAGCGAAAATAAAATATTTGGCTCGTTTTTTTTTTCCCAAAGAAATAAATAGGAATAAAGGAGGGGCAAAATTGGGTGTCAACAACAGCCACACCTGTTAATATGCAGGGGACCTCCTTATGCCCGAGGTAGGCCTAAAGTGTATTTCAAAGATGAAGGTGTCGTTATATGTCATCCCATCTGCTCTTTAATTAATTAAACGAGTCTATTCCCAAAATGAAGTACATAAATATTTTTAAGCTTTATTACATGCCAAATAAGAAAAAGAAAAAAAAATTCCTAATCTAAATAAGCTAAATTCATCTCTTCGTCGCGTTCGAGGTTCTTCCTCCAATAATTATGTGTGCCAAGGCCGTTTTCTATACACCAAGCTTGGGGTTGTCGTGGTTAATCTGCATCACAAAAATGGTTAGCCAAATCCGCCCTCCTAACGCTTAATTAATTTTAAAGCAAATGGTCCACATTGTTGGCACAATCAACCTTCAAATAATGCACACATAATATGATAAGCGTCGCTTGGGGTCGTAAACCCACTTGGACATTTTGGGTAAGGTTGACTAATAGACTTAATAAACAAAGGATATTAAGACTCCTAAGTTTAATATGCATGTCCTTAAAGAGGGGTTTTGGTTTAGCTCTATCTTAGGCTGACAAGGAGTTGGTTTCCTATGACGCAAGGCTCCCCCAAGTGGACAACTTGGGAGTGGAAAGTCCGTGGCTGTCGACTGCACCGCCGATCGACTAAATCCACAAGATCGATCCAACTAAAAGGGGTGATTTAGTAGTGCACGGCCGCGAACCACGAAACAGCTTTAAGTGTGTGAATTTGTGTGAATTTTCCAGGAGTGGAGGAAGTATGAGCGGAATGCCAATTTAAGAAAAGCAAAAATATACATATTACATAGAAAACGCACATAAGGAATAAAACAATAATAAAAACATTTAAAAGCATATAAAGCAACAATACAGGCAAAATAAAGCAAAACAAACAAAACATCCAACAAATTATTTATTAACCTAAGTTGCTACGGTTAAGAACTTAAAATCCCCAGCGGAGTGTCAAACTGTTATACCCCATTTAAACGGGTTAATGTAGGAGTACAACATATTGGTGATTCCTATTTGTTTTATTTTAAGGAGTCGCCACCTAATTAATTTAATGGTGAATTAGGACACCTAATTTATTAACTAAGGTAAAGCCTAACTAAACCTCCGTTAATGGTCTGCTTAATTAGCGTGATTCTAGGTAAAGGTTCTAGATTATCCTAAAAGGAAGGGGTTAGGCAGCCTTTAGAATCCATTAGTTATGGTTACCGTCCAACTTAGGTTAATTAAGGCTAAAGATGCAAAATATAGCTTTTAAATTTTAAGAAAATGGCTTGTAAATGTCGCCAAGGTTTTAAAGGAAAATGTAATAATGCTATTTACAATAATACTTATAAATATTGCTAAGGCTTTAAATGAAAAATGCTATTTAGAATAAGACTTATAGAAAATATAATAATTTGCATAAAAAGGAGACTTCAAATGCCACTTAAAATAAAACTTATAAAGGTTGCTAAGGCTTTAAATAAAAATTCTATTTAGAATGAGACTTGTAGAAAATATGATAATTTGCATAAAAGGAAACTTCAAATTCCATTTAAAATAAAACTTATAAATGTTGCTAAGGCTTTAAATAAGAATGCTATTTAAAATAAGACTAGTAAAAAATATGATAATTTGCATAAAAGGAAACTTCAAATGTCATATAAAAAAAAACTTATAAATGTTGCTAAGGCTTTAAATAATAATTCTATTTAAAATAATATTTGCATAAAATATATAAGTAGAAGAAAATGTGGGTTTGTGCAGCGTTTTAATAAATATTTGAGATAACTCAAGTGACGAGGTATTAATTTGATTTTTGCAGTTTAGAAATATTGACAAGATGTAAGTTTTCTTTCATTTTTATTATCTTTCATTAACTATGCTTAATAAAAAAAATGCATTATTGATTCAAACTTGAAGAGTTATTCATAAAATATACTTGAGTTGCTAAAACACGATCTTAATTCAAAATATGTAGTCATGCTATTTTGAAAATCAGTTATTCTAATGAAAATAAATATTGAAGATACTATGAATAATTTAACAAAAAAAAAAAGAAAGAGAGAATGAAATCTTATGGAATTAACTGTTGGTTTACCTTAAGTTAACTACCCATTACTAAAACTAAACCCCACTAATTTCGCTAGGTTCATCTAAATTAACAAAACAAAGCGTTAGTCATACAATACAAATTAAATGCACAAAGAATAAAATAGAGTAGATATAATTTAAATGGGCTCAGCCCATTTTAGGACTGCTGTGATCAGGCTGTTGTTGGGCTTCGGCCCAGTAAATCTTTTGTTATATGTTGCCACAGATGGGCTGATGGGAATGACTCAAGGAGATTGCGTTGGGTTTTTAGCCCAACACCGAATGCGGAAGAAGACGAGTCCCTCGGACTCGCACGCGGTGGTCATGCGTAAAAATGAAAGGAAAAGGATTAGTATATAATAAAAGACTAAGACCTAAACAAAGAAACTAAGTATGCAGCTTGAATTAGCACATACATAATAAAAGGACACTGAGAGAAAAAACGTTCAAGCCCAAAACGAGAGCTTGCAGCCGAAATTTACGCCATATGAAATCAGATTAAATGGGCAATGAGGCCCAAATACCAAACAAAGCAGTCCTATAAAACATGCACAGGGTTGATTGAAATGATAACAGTCATGAAGAGGGGAGCAGGCCCAGTTATGTTCAGTTCTAATTTTAAATCAACAGAGTGCCTCATTCGAGAATATAGGAGCAAATATGTCATGGGGATACTTCAACAGAAACACAAAACAACACAGGACATAGACGATGGTATCTAGGCAATTCTACCACAGGCTTGGATCACATAGGACGAATGAACACAGTTAAAGTAAAGACAATCGCGGAAGACCATGTAGGAAAGCAAACAGACTGAATTGCAATCAACTACGAATTATACCAAATAGACCAAAGAGACCAACATTCGGAGGTTCAGGTCATATTTAAAACAGTAGACAGATTGGCAGGTATGCCAATTACAGGGGTGAACTAGTTACTTTCGAAATCAGTTAAGTAAATTAGTCATTCTATTAAAACAACTATTGGATATGCTTAGTATTTTTTAGATCAGAATGTAACGAATTCCAACATGCACGAACCAACAGTCAACAAGATAAACAAATACATGGAACTTCACTACATCCATATGCCTGGCAGGCTTCCATATCAAAACAAATTTAACATTCATCAAATAGCGTGGTAGTATACTGACTCATATTTTGATAATAGGCAAAGCTAACATGACCTTTAGTCCACAAAATTGAAACTTATAGGTATAGCATCAGTTCTTATTTAACCAAAGAAGTTCAAATTAGCAAGATATGGGGCAGAAGCTAAGCACGATCAACTTTAATAGGACAGAACAACATGACAGTCATTTAAGTCATTTTTAACCAGAAAATGATGTTTAATCCGAGACACTATATGTTTACAAGCTGATTGAAGTTGAGTTCAGACCTTTGTTAATCTTATTTAGACCTGCTAACATCATTTAAATCCCACTTTATCATGCTAAAAACTATATGAACCCAAACTAAATTCATGCCAACACCAAAACCTATCAGAACCAGCTTATGGACTAGCATAGAGACATTAATGATACCATATTAGTATAGTTCATACATATACACCAAATTCTCAAGTTGACAAACTCCACATGTCGGATCAATAATAAAGTTATGCTGAACTAAAGCTGGTTAAACTAAAATATAGGGCATGATTAACCAACAAAATTAACCTAAGGCAGTATATAGGATTTGTTAAATCTAACTACAACTTAACACATTATGCAGGATGATCTGTTAAAAAGGGGCATTACCCACATGTTAATCATGCTTAACAACCAACCAAACTAGCGTACATGATTCTATTTTGGATAAAACTAAAACTGAGCAAAAATGTAGCTAACACACTTAAACAACTGGACTAATTTAACACACATAGACATGTTGAGCTACTTAATTTAAACAACAACATACCAAAGCAGTTAGCTAAACTACACAGAACATGGCTTAACTGTATAAATTAAATCAACTAACGCAGAAGCATATCTAACTAAACATGAATCGAACTTAGCATATAAACACACGAACACATATTATACTGCTAAAACTGAAATCAACTAAAGGAAGAGTAGCTCACCTTTTTGAGTGCAGCGAACCGGGTTTTGAGTCTTCGATCTCGAAACACCACGAATCCCGAATTCGTATACACTCGAATCAAACAAATACCAAGGGCAAAAACAGAAAAAAATGATTTAGATTTTTTGACTCGATATTTAGAAATATTGCGACTATTGAGAATATATTTTTTAGGGAATTTTGGGTGGCTGAAAGAACCTTTCTTTTAGGGATGCGATGGCGGCTAACCAGAACTCCCCCTAACTGACTGAAAAAGCGATTATTTATAGGAGAAGAAACGTCTAGGGTTCTCCTGTACTCAAATTTTGGGCGGGATTTTAAGGTTCAAACGTTCGGATTTTCAATCAGAATGGAGAGGAATAGACAAAAAATCATTAAAGCTTGTACCCTAAAGTGAAATGGAACTGATAAAGGAGAGGATTTGAGCTTGCAAACGGACAAAGTTTATTAAGGCTTCAGATCGAAAAAAAATCAAAAAGAGAAAAAGGACAACCCCCTTTTCAACGTTGAACTGTGATGGGGAGGTACAAACATTAATTTCCCTTCCCAAATCGACCATGCATGGTCTGGGGAAGGCGAAATAAGCCTGCGATTTTGCCATTTTAGTCGAGAAACGTAGAGGAGAGAGAGAGAAGAGAGAGCAGTGGAGAGAAAGAGAAAAGGGGGGGGGGGGGGGGGGTGGCGGCTGATCTGAAGGACAAGAACCCTAGTGGTTTCATTTTTGTTGAAAAGATAATTGGGTCGGGTCGGGTCGTAACGATGGGCTGGTCGGGTCGGTTACGGATGTGGGCTGGGTTATTGCACATTTGGTAATTAAATAGGCTGAAATGGTAATGGGCTGGTCTGAAACATTAACGGGCTGGGTATTATTTTAGGTGACAATGGGCTTCTAAATTAAAATAAAAGACCTATTTTAATTAACCATATACTAACGTGTGCTAAAATATCACCTAATATATAAAGTACGTGTTTATTAGTGCTTGGATAAAAAATAAAATTATAACCGTCGTAATAACCGTGCGCTAATATTTTGAAAGTTCAACAGTAAATAAACGCTATTATTTAACTGCGCGAAATAAATGCGATGCATGTGCATAAGATGGTAAAAGTGCTGAAATGATAAAAATGCGAATTATCATAATTCTGGTAATGATAATAATGACAAAATAATAATGATAATAATAATAATGATAATAGTAATAATAATAATAATGATAATAGTAGTAGTAACGGTAATAAAATAAAGATGATGACAGTAGTGGCTACGACAGGATAATGAAATGCCGGTATTAATAAAAGTTAATAATTAGAGTAAAAAATATAAATAATTATTTCTTAAGTTGCCAAAAATATTAAAAGCGTAAATTGATATTTCGAAGAAAAGACGGGATAAAATTGGGTGTCAACAAATAATGCAACTAATCTGTTGTCACTATGCAGTTAGAGTTAGTTAGCTAAGTTAATGATTAGGAGGTTAGTTGCTTAGGTGTCAGAGTTAGTTATCTTAGCTGTCAATAGCTGTCATTAACTCTTAGCGAGTTTTGGGTTAAAAGTGTTCCTTATTTATTAGAGTAAGTTCATTTTGGTCCCTCATATATTACCCTGAGCATATTTGATCCCTTATCTATGGGAGTAGGTTCATTTTGGTCCCTCAAATATAATGCTAAGCATATTTAATCCCTTAACAATGCTAAAGTGAGGCACTTTTGGTTCCCCTAATAAAACTCGTTTAAAAAGTAACGGTGCTAAACCCATGTGACACTCACGTGACTTGTAAGAGGCTAAACCCATCAGACAAAAATACTAAACTCATTCGCCTTCCTGCCAAACTTCATATGAAGAAACACTTCACCGGAAAAAAACCCTAGCCTCTTTGTAGAAAGCTTGAATTGGCTGGAAGAAGAAGAAGCTGATTTTTTAAAACAGGCAGAAACTTTATCTAATATATTGAAATTTTCATTCACATGCTTCCGGAAAAAATTGGAGCGGTTCCACCAATTAAGATAATTTATAACAGTTGTTAATTTTTTTTTTTTTTAATATTAAAAAAAAAAAACTTTATATTCACATGCTTCCAAAATAAGTGGAAAGGTACCATGTGTGCTGCCAGATTACCGTTTAAGAGTTGGTTACCAACCATACGATCCAAATATTATGTGTTGCTTTGCTAATATCTTATATGAGTTGCATTTTTTAAAGAAATGTCATTTCTCTGCTTTGCATTTTGTCCGATGGGTTTAGCCTTTTTCGAGTCACGTGAGTGTCACATGGGTTTAGCACCGTTACTTTTTAAACGGGTTCTATTAGGGGAACCAAAAGTGCCCCACTTTAGCATAGTTAAGGGATTAAATATGCTTAACGTTATATTTGAGGGACCTAAATGAACCAAAATGAACCTACTCCCATAGATAAGGGATCAAATATGCTCATGGTAATATTTGAGAGACCAAAATAAACCTACTCCCATAGATAAGAGACAATTTTAACTCAAAACTCAACTCTTGGCACTATATATCAGTAGCCTAGGATACTAATCTGTATTCATTCACATTTTCTCTTCAATGAAGATATTTTCTACTGCTCCTTCACTGCCATTGATGAATGTTATCAGATCTATCCTTGAGTAATTTTTGTGAGGTGCTGAAATATTTTCCAGAAGTAGGGACACTGGACACAGCACTGCAGCTGGTCGGAGTCCTTATGTTAAACATGTTTTATAAGGGTGCATGTGTGCCACATCTTACAATTATAGTCGTACTTTGACACCAACACAAGTATGGTGAGCTTTCAAAATTGTCAGTGGTAATGATGTTACATTACCATTTCAAGAATGACTATATCTCATTTTATTTGCCTAGATAGCATGCATACATTGTGTGGCTAATATACTTTTCTCCATATGCAGTCGAACTTGCTAATACTTTAGTTAGGATATACTCCCTCCGTCCCTTGGTCCCAATTTATACGACACTATTAACTAATTGCACACGGAGTTTTTTTTTTTAAAAAGAGACAAAAATTTGAGGTTTAATACAAGTCTTAGATATTTGTGTTGTTCATAAATTAATTAATTAATTAGAAAATGAGAATTTTAAAATTAAATTATAAGATAACATTTTTATTGAAACAAACTAAAAACAAAAGTGCGTCACATAAATTGGGATAAAGAAAATGTGCATCGCATGCCGGTTCATAGCAGGACTTGGTTAATTCATTTTTGGATTCTCTGTCTTAAAGGTATTCAACAAGAAATAAAGTTGACAAATTAGTTAGTTTAATGATTATTTCTATTTGAAATAGAAGCAACAATTCCCACTCATAAAATTTTAACTTTAAAATAAGCAAAATTCATATCAAACACATCTAATTGCTCCAATGAAGCAAATCAATCCAATACATAATTCATTAACTAGTCAGACTATTGCAAAGGCTTGTATCACCGAAATGCTCACAGATTCAATTTTTAAGTGATAAGTGCTCAATTACTTTTGATCCGGAGATGCTACCTGTACAGGGTGCTTAGTCAATTTATTTGTACACTATATATTATTTTGTTATTTATTTTCTATAACAATAAATATTTAATGTTTGGGTCCAAAAGTAATAGGTGCTTGAGCGCTCCTCTCAACACTCAATAGGTCCGCCCTTGTGCAGCCATATTTTGTAATTTTTCAAAGATTAGGAAATCATGCTAGTAACATGTTAAATAAATAAAATAATAGAAAAGAGAAAAAAAGATGTATAAGAAAGAGTCTATAGATTGTTATTACTCAAAATTTCCTATAAATTAAATGTTACTCGTAAAGGAGTATATTTATAGGAATAAGATCTTGTTCTCCAAGAAAAATTGTATTACAAACTGATGTTACTTTTAGCTCAATATGATTAGTAAGATAAGAGACCAAACCCCCCTTACTTGTACTTTTTTTTTTCTTTGAGTTCCATTTCTATTATATAAATAAAAGAAACTAGGCCTAGGCTCGCCTAGTGGATTTGCTGATTATTTTTTTTAGAAGAATAGATCAAGCCACCGCAGAATGGTTCTCTTCCATTTATTTTTATTTTTTTGGCTTCTTCATATATCAGGAAACTTGATCAAGCTACCCACATAAATAATTGATATCTATTTGGTTACAATTTGAAAACCTTCTAGGAGGAAAATGATGCAAAAGTCACAAGAGAAAGAGGAAGAAACTGTGAGAAAGTATGTTTCACTAAGTGTGTACCGTGGTGGCCTATTGCTTTTCTCTTTCGTCTCGTCCAAAAAGGACACCGTACTAGTACTAATTATTAAGGCATGGACTTGTTTCATTCATCCACTAAAAATAGGAAGTAAATACATATCATATCATAGATAAGAGATTAAATATGCTCATGGTAATATTTGAGGGACCAAAATGAACCTACTCCCATAGATAAGGGACAATTTTAACCAAAAACTCAACTCTTAGCACTATATATCAGTAGCCTAGGATACTAATCTGTATTCATTCACATTTTCTCTTCAATGAAGATATTTTCTACTGCTCCTTCACTGCCATTGATGAATGTTATCAGATCTATCCTTGAGTAATTTTTGTGAGGTGCTGAAATATTTTCCAGAAGTAGGGACACTGGACACAGCACTGCAGCTGGTCAGAGTCCTTATGTTAAACATGTTTTATAAGGGTGTATGTGTGCCACATCTTACAATTATAGTCGTACTTTGACACCAACACAAGTATGGTGAGCTTTCAAAATTGTCAGTGGTAATGATGTTACATTATCATTTCAAGAATGACTATAAGCCCGTTTGGATTGGGTTATAAGTTGCTTATAAGCTGTTTTCAGCTTTTTTGAGTGTTTGACTGACCAGCTTAAAGTCATTTTGTGCTTAAAATAAGCTCAAAAAAATAATTGAGCTCATTTAACTTAGCTTATCTAAAGCAGCTTATAAGCTGAAAACAACTTATAAGCCAAAAAAATAAGTTAGACTACCCCAACTTATTTTTTTTAGCTTATAAGCTGCCAACAGCTTATAGGCATAAGCCCATCCTAATAGGCTCTATATCTCATTTTATTTGCCAAGATAGCATGCATACATTGTGTGGCTAATATGCTTTTCTCCATATGCCGTCGAACTTGCTAATACTCTAGTTAGGATATACTCCCTCCGTCCCTTGGTCCCAATTTATATGACACTATTAAATAATTGCACACGAAGTTTTAAAAAAAAAAACAGAGACAAAAATTTGAGATTTAATACAAGTCTTAGATATTTGTGTGGTTCATAAATTAATTAATTAATTAGAAAATGAGAATTTTAAAATTAAATTATAAGATAACATTTTTATTGAAACAAATTAAAAATAAAAGTGCATCACATAAATTGGGATAAAGAAAATGTGCATCGCATGCCGGTTCATAGCAGGACTTTGTTAATTCATTTTTGGATTCTCTGTCTTAAAGGTATTCAACAAGAAATAAAGTTGACAAATTAGTTAGTTTAATGATTATTTCTATTTGAAATAGAAGCAACAATTCCCACTCATAAAATTTTAACTTTAAAATAAGCAAAATTCATATCAAACACATCTAATTGCTCCAATGAAGCAAATCAATCCAATACATAATTCATTAACTAGTCAGACTATTGCAAAGGCTTATATCACCGAAATGCTCACAGATTCAATTTTTAAGTGATAAGTGCTCAATTACTTTTGATCTGGAGATGCTACCTGTACAGGGTGCTTAGTCAATTTATCTGTACACTATATATTATTTTGTTATTTATTTTCTATAACAATAAATATTTAATGTTTGTGTCCAAAAGTAATAGGTGCTTGAGCGCTCCTCTCAACACTCAATAGGTCCGCCCTTGTGCGGCCATATTTTGTAATTTTTCAAATATTAGGAAATCATGCTAGTAACATGTTAAATAAATAAAATAATAGAAAAGAGAAAAAGAGATGTATAAGAAAGAGTCTATAGATTGATATTACTCAAAATTTCCTATAAATTAAATGTTACTCGTAAAGGAGTATATTTATAGGAATAAGATCTTGTTCTCCAAGAAAAATTGTATTACAAACTGATGTTACTTTTAGCTCAATATGATTAGTAAGATAAGAGACCAAACCCCCCTTACTTGTACTTTTTTTTTTTCTTTGAGTTCCATTTCTATTATATAAATAAAAGAAACTAGGCCTAGGCTCGCCTAGTGGATTTGCTGATTATTTTTTTTAGAAGAATAGATCAAGCCACCGCAGAATGGTTCTCTTCCATTTATTTTTATTTTTTTGGCTTCTTCATATATCAGGAAACTTGATCAAGCTACCCACATAAATAATTGATATCTATTTGGTTACAATTTGAAAACCTTCTAGGAGGAAAATGATGCAAAAGTCACAAGAGAAAGAGGAAGAAACTGTGAGAAAGTATGTTTCACTAAGTGTGTACCGTGGTGGCCTATTGCTTTTCTCTTTCGTCTCGTCCAAAAAGGACACCGTACTAGTACTAATTATTAAGGCATGGACTTGTTTCATTCATCCACTAAAAATAGGAAGTAAATACATATCATATCATAGATAAGAGATTAAATATGCTCATGGTAATATTTGAGGGACCAAAATGAACCTACTCCCATAGATAAGGGACAATTTTAACCAAAAACTCAACTCTTAGCACTATATATCAGTAGCCTAGGATACTAATCTGTATTCATTCACATTTTCTCTTCAATGAAGATATTTTCTACTGCTCCTTCACTGCCATTGATGAATGTTATCAGATCTATCCTTGAGTAATTTTTGTGAGGTGCTGAAATATTTTCCAGAAGTAGGGACACTGGACACAGCACTGCAGCTGGTCAGAGTCCTTATGTTAAACATGTTTTATAAGGGTGTATGTGTGCCACATCTTACAATTATAGTCGTACTTTGACACCAACACAAGTATGGTGAGCTTTCAAAATTGTCAGTGGTAATGATGTTACATTATCATTTCAAGAATGACTATAAGCCCGTTTGGATTGGGTTATAAGTTTCTTATAAGCTGTTTTCAGCTTTTTTGAGTGTTTGACTGACCAGCTTAAAGTCATTTTGTGCTTAAAATAAGCTCAAAAAAATAATTGAGCTCATTTAACTTAGCTTATCTAAAGCAGCTTATAAGCTGAAAACAACTTATAAGCCAAAAAAATAAGTTAGACTACCCCAACTTATTTTTTTTAGCTTATAAGCTGCCAACAGCTTATAGGCATAAGCCCATCCTAATAGGCTCTATATCTCATTTTATTTGCCAAGATAGCATGCATACATTGTGTGGCTAATATGCTTTTCTCCATATGCAGTCGAACTTGCTAATACTCTAGTTAGGATATACTCCCTCCGTCCCTTGGTCCCAATTTATATGACACTATTAAATAATTGCACACGAAGTTTTAAAAAAAAAAAACAGAGATAAAAATTTGAGGTTTAATACAAGTCTTAGATATTTGTGTGGTTCATAAATTAATTAATTAATTGGAAAATGAGAATTTTAAAATTAAATTATAAGATAACATTTTTATTGAAACAAACTAAAAATAAAAGTGTGTCACATAAATTGGGATAAAGAAAATGTGCATCGCATGCCGGTTCATAGCAGGACTTTGTTAATTCATTTTTGGATTCTCTGTCTTAAAGGTATTCAACAAGAAATAAAGTTGACAAATTAGTTAGTTTAATGATTATTTCTATTTGAAATAGAAGCAACAATTCCCACTCATAAAATTTTAACTTTAAAATAAGCAAAATTCATATCAAACATCTAATTGCTCCAATGAAGCAAATCAATCCAATACATAATTCATTAACTAGTCAGACTATTGCAAAGGCTTATATCACCGAAATGCTCACAGATTCAATTTTTAAGTGATAAGTGCTCAATTACTTTTGATCTGGAGATGCTACCTGTACAGGGTGCTTAGTCAATTTATCTGTACACTATATATTATTTTGTTATTTATTTTCTATAACAATAAATATTTAATGTTTGGGTCCAAAAGTAATAGGTGCTTGAGCGCTCCTCTCAACACTCAATAGGTCCGCCCTTGTGCGGCCATATTTTGTAATTTTTCAAATATTAGGAAATCATGCTAGTAACATGTTAAATAAATAAAATAATAGAAAAGAGAAAAAGAGATGTATAAGAAAGAGTCTATAGATTGTTATTACTCAAAATTTCCTATAAATTAAATGTTACTCGTAAAGGAGTATATTTATAGGAATAAGATCTTGTTCTCCAAGAAAAATTGTATTACAAACTGATGTTACTTTTAGCTCAATATGATTAGTAAGATAAGAGACCAAACCCCCCTTACTTGTACTTTTTTTTTCTTTGAGTTTCATTTCTATTATATAAATAAAAGAAACTAGGCCTAAGCTTGCCTAGTGGATTTGCTGATTATTTTTTTTAGAAGAATAGATCAAGCCACCGCAAAATGGTTCTCTTCCATTTATTTTTATTTTTTTGGCTTCTTCATATATCAGGAAACTTGATCAAGCTACCCACATAAATAATTGATATCTATTTGGTTACAATTTGAAAACCTTCTAGGAGGAAAATGATGCAAAAGTGAGAAAGTATGTTTCACTAAGTGTGTACCGTGGTGGCCTATTGCTTTTCTCTTTCGTCTCGTCCAAAAAGTACACCGTACTAGTACTAATTATTAAGGCATGGACTTGTTTCATTCATCCACTAAAAATAGGAAGTAAATACATATCATAAATATGGGATCAAATATTCTCATGATAATATTTAAGGGATCAAAATAAACTTACTCCCTTAGATAAGGGATAATTTTAACTCAAAACTCAACTCTTAGCACTATATATCAGTAGCCTAGGATACTAATCTGTATTCATTCACATTTTCTCTTCAATGAAGATATTTTCTACTGCTCCTTCACTGCCATTGATGAATGTTATCAGATCTATCCTTGAGTAATTTTTGTGAGGTGCTGAAATATTTTCCAGAAGTAGGGACACTGGACACAGCACTGCAGCTGGTCGGAGACTATTAAATAATTGCACACGAAGTTTTAAAAAAAAAAACAGAGACAAAAATTTGAGATTTAATACAAGTCTTAGATATTTGTGTGGTTCATAAATTAATTAATTAATTGGAAAATGAGAATTTTAAAATTAAATTATAAGATAACATTTTTATTGAAACAAACTAAAAACAAAAGTGCATCACATAAATTGGGATAAAGAAAATGTGCATCGCATGCCGGTTCATAGCAGGACTTGGTTAATTCATTTTTGGATTCTCTGTCTTAAAGGTATTCAACAAGAAATAAAGTTGACAAATTAGTTAGTTTAATGATTATTTCTATTTGAAATAGAAGCAACAATTCCCACTCATAAAATTTTAACTTTAAAATAAGCAAAATTCATATCAAACACATCTAATTGCTCCAATGAAGCAAATCAATCCAATACATAATTCATTAACTAGTCAGACTATTGCAAAGGCTTGTATCACCGAAATGCTCACAGATTCAATTTTTAAGTGATAAGTGCTCTATTACTTTTGATCCGGAGATGCTACCTGTACAGGGTGCTTAGTCAATTTATTTGTACACTATATATTATTTTGTTATTTATTTTCTATAATAATAAATATTTAATGTTTGGGTCCAAAAGTAATAGGTGCTTGAGCGCTCCTCTCAACACTCAATAGGTCCGCCCTTGTGCAGCCATATTTTGTAATTTTTCAAAGATTAGGAAATCATGCTAGTAACATGTTAAATAAATAAAATAATAGAAAAGAGAAAAAGAGATGTATAAGAAAGAGTCTATAGATTGTTATTACTCAAAATTTCCTATAAATTAAATGTTACTCGTAAAGGAGTATATTTATAGGAATAAGATCTTGTTCTCCAAGAAAAATTGTGTTACAAACTGATGTTACTTTTAGCTCAATATGATTAGTAAGATAAGAGACCAAACCCCCCTTAATTGTACTTTTTTTTTTTCTTTGAGTTCCATTTCTATTATATAAATAAAAGAAACTAGGCCTAGGCTCGCCTAGTGGATTTGCTGATTATTTGTTTTAGAAGAATAGATCAAGCCACCGCAGAATGGTTCTCTTCCATTTATTTTTATTTTTTTGGCTTCTTCATATATCAGGAAACTTGATCAAGCTACCCACATAAATAATTGATATCTATTTGGTTACAATTTGAAAACCTTCTAGGAGGAAAATGATGCAAAAGTCACAAGAGAAAGAAGAAAAGGAAGAAACTGTGAGAAAGTATGTTTCACTAAGTGTGTACCGTGGTGGCCTATTGCTTTTCTCTTTCGTCTCGTCCAAAAAGGACACCGTACTAGTACTAATTATTAAGGCATGGACTTGTTTCATTCATCCACTAAAAATAGGAAGTAAATACATATCATTTAGATTCTATTTAAATGGCAACAGCTTGGGGCTCCAACTATCTAAAAAATCATTCCTACACACGCATTGAACTGAATCAATAAAATGGTTGCAATATTCACTAATGTAGGGATTATGATACCCAATATTACCACCTTCACAAGACCAACATCATATTGTACTTGTTTTTCCTCTATCACCTCACTCTGTCTCTCTACACCTGCTAGCCGCATGAAGATTACTAAACCATCACTTAATCACAAGTCTGCTAATATTTCCGCTAATTTTTCATCTTCAAATGAAAACCCAATTAGGCGTTCAGGGAATTACGAGCCTACCATGTGGGATTTTCAATTTATTCAGTCCATAGGCAATGATTATGTGGTATAGTTTTTTTTTTTAAGTTCCTGTTATTCAATAATATGCATAATATACATAGTTGTATTATCATTCGAACAGTTACCTGAATACATATTTGAGCTGATCATTTGTAAATGTGTTGCGTAGGGAGAGAAGTATATGAAGCGATTTACCGAACTGAAGGCAGAAATTAAGAAGAATTTGATGATGATGATGGTTGAGGGATCATCAGATGAATTGGAAAAGTTGGAGCTGATTGATAATTTACAGAGGCTTGGAGTGAGTTACCACTTCAAATATGAAATTATGCAAATTTTGAGGACCATACACCAGAGTAGTGCAGCCACAGGAGATTCATTACACTCCACAGCTTTGAAATTTAGACTCTTGAGAGAACATGGTTTTGATATCTCCCAAGGTACTATACTATTTTTGACAATCTTTTCTTCTTTCATGATCTAATGTTTGGCTTTAGGGCATCTATTTTTTTAAGCCCCATATGAATTTACATTGAATCTATCGAAGGAACAATTCATTAGTAATCCAAACTTCAAAAGATTTTCTTCTACATAATTCAGGTGCAAGCTACAAAATAAGAAATAGCATATAAGTCAACATTTTAGGTTCTGACCATTCTATTTTCTTATGTTCTAGATATATTGAACGATTTCGGGGATGAGAATGGCAATCTGAAGCAGAGTATTTGTAACGACACAAAAGGTTTATTAGAACTGTATGAAGCTTCGTTTCTCTCTACAGAAACTGAATTCACTTTGAAAAATGCCACAACATTCACCGTGGCACATCTTAAGAATTATGTTGATAATCATCCTGGTGATCAAGACAACATAATGGTGGCATTAGTCCTCCATGCCTTGGAACTTCCAAAACATTGGACAATGACAAGATTAGAGACAGAGTGGTATATTAGCATTTACGAGAGAATGTCAAATGCTAATCCCCTCTTGCTCGAGCTTTCTAAGTTGGACTTCAACATTGTTCAAACAGCATACCAAGAAGATTTGAGAACACTGTCTAAGGTGAGATATCTTTACAATGTTAGTGTATAAAAAGTTAAACTCCTTAGATATATTTATTGCTACAAGCCTACGACGTACTTAAAACATGTCAAAATAATTACTCTCATACAACATTTATTTTCATGTAATGTAAAAGTGGTGGAAGAGCACAAGTCTGGCAGAAAAGTTGTCATTTTCAAGAGATAGACTGGTGGAAGACTTTTTGTGGTCAGTTGGGTTAGCATTTGAGCCTCAACACAACTACTGCCGAAGAATGTTGACAAAGGTCGTTGCATTGATTGTAGTAATAGATGATATTTATGATGTCTATGGCACTCTTAATGAGTTGGAAATCTTCACTGATGCCGTTGAAAGGTCAGTAACTTTAAGGACGCAATGACATTCTGTCACTACTACTAGTTTTCTTAATCGTTCTTGTCTTGTTTGTCATGTGAAAAGTTGGTTTATTGTAATAAAAATTCAGATGGGATATAAAAGCAATGGAGCGGCTTCCAGACTATATGAAATTATGCTACCTTGCACTCTTCAACTCTACCAATGAAATGGCGTATGATATTCTCAAAGAGCAAGGGATCAATGTCCTACCTTACCTCACAAAACAAGTAAAATTCATTCTACCTAGAATCTTTAATTCCCTTCTTTTAGTTTCAAATTTCATCAATCTGCTGATCTCTTTCCCCATATCCCCCATCTCTGAGGCAGAAGCAATATATAAATTTGGTGTATTCAACCATCAAATTTTTTGGCATTAAACTTGTTTTTTTTTTTTTTTTTTTTTTTTTTTAGCAAAAGTCCATACAAGGTGGATTGTGGGGTTTAGGCACAACCCCAACTGATAGATTTGTCAAACATAAGTAGCACAATGAGGAGGACATAAACCTTAGCCTCTATACAAAAAGGAAGAGTGTAGCTAATCACTCTTAGGTACTTAGGGGATAATTGATAACTATTGGATTGGATAACAATATAGGAGTCAGAGTGAAAAGGACACGAGGGGGTTGCTCAATTGGTAAGCACCATCTAGCTCCGACTTGAAGATTGTGGGTTCGAGTCACTAATGGAGTAAAAGGAGGAAGCTCCTGGAGGGAGGGATAAAAAAAAAGTCAAGAGTGAGAGTAGTCATCTATACAAAGTAGTTAAAACTATTAGATGTGCATTATCAGCTACCATCATTAATAACAAAATGAGTCCTCCTTGTTTAGATTTACTTATTTTGGTGTGCCTTCTGTATCCATCCTGATATATAATAGCCTTAACCATATTAGGCAGAGAGTTGACATTCTCAAAATTTATGTACATTTTGTTCCTTTCCCAAAGGTTAGCAAGATAATCCACAGCCATGTTAATCTCTCTATAAATGTGGGCAAAAGAACAGTTGAGACTCTTAGAGAGGTTAATAATATGACTAATAATCTGCTTCATTCGCCAAGAGATCTTCATTTTGTTAATCATGTCGATGACAACTTGAGAGTCAGATTTTGATATTAAACTCAATTCACTTTTGAAGGGTTTAGAACCTAATATATATATATATATATATATATATATATATATATATATATATATATATATATATATATATATATATATATATGCTGTCATGTGACCAGGAGGTCACGGGTTCGAGCCGTGGAAACAGCCTCTTGCAGAAATGCAAGGTAAGACTGCGTACAATAGACCCTTGTGGTCCGGCCCTTCCCCTGCGCGGGAGCTTAGTGCACCGGACTGCCCTTTTTTTTTTTTAGTGATTTTTCATACACGTGTGTGGAAAAAAAGTTGGGTTTAATTGAAAGCATTGAATCCATGCAATATTGATCTTTGACTCCCTCCCCCACAACCCCACCCCTACAAACCACAAATTAAACAACTAAATCCATTTATTTGCGCTATTAATTGAGCAAGTTGTTAATTAGTGGGCAGATTTGTGCAAAGCTTACTTACGAGAAGCGAGGTGGTACTACAATGAGCATATGCCAACACTGCAAGAGTACATGGATAATGCATGGATCTCAATTGCAACTCCTTTGGTATTGGTCCATGCATTCATCTTTGCCACAAGTTCAATTACCAAAGAGGCATTGGAATCCTTAAACAATTATCCTGACATAATTCGTCGGTGTGCTACAATTAATCGTTACGTCGATGATTTGGGGACATCGTCGGTACTTTTTCATACCTTAATTCCTCTCACATAAAATTATGAGTACTACTTGATTTCAAGATTAACTTAATTTAGCGTATTCCATTTGTTTCATTTTTATGTTGCTCTTATTAATTCAGGAAGAACTGAAAAGGGGTGATGTTTCCAAGTCGATTCAATGTTACATGAAGGAGAAGGGTGCTTCGGAAGAAGAGGCACGAAAACACATCAAGTTTTTGATAAATGAGACGTGGGAACTGATGAACAAAGACCTAAGGGAAGAACTGCTATTTTCTGAAGAATTCATTGGGATTGTGTTAAATTTTTTAAGAGCATCACATTGCATATACCAGCATGGAGATGGACATGGAATTCAAAATTCCCACATTACAAATCGGATTTCCAAACTACTCTTTGAGCCTATCACCATATAATTCCATAGTAGTGGAGCATCCACTGTGCTTACTAGTGTGTATGATTAAAGTAAAAAACGGGTCTCTCAGCAAAAAGGATAATTCCATAGTGTCTTAATTGCTCAATATCTAAAAAAGCAAAAAGCTCTGCTTCACATCATTCTTCAGCACTTCACACTTTTAGTTCCGTAAAGTGATCACTGCCAAAATCACTTTATGGCGTAGCAACACCAGCTCGTTCCCTGTTGCAACGAGCCAGAAACTTTGTACTCTGCAACTTTGGTTAAAAAAAATAAAAAAATCTAACTTTCTGTAGCAAATTTCAAATTAAATTACTGTTTAAAATATTGTTTAGATATCATTGGTGAATGCATTTTAGATCAGAAGTTATGTACTTTTGAAGATGAATCACGATTATCTCGATAGAATACTTCGTTCCTTTGTCATATTCCAATTTTTCTACTTACTTGTTTTGCCTTGTCAATAGATTGTTGTTCTCGTTGGTGTATTATCCATTCAGTAAATTTCTTAAATGGTCACTTAAGGAAATTACGGAACAAAGTTACTTTGTTTGTTTTGTATCAATAAAACGTCTCAACTTGTGTGTTACATCTTAAAAGACTACTATTGTCAGATTATGAACTACATTCGCCGAAAATCTTTATTGGCATTTTAAATTTTAATTTGTATTCCACGTTAAACCTAACTAGTAGCCTAGTAATAAAATTATTGAAAACATTTACTTGGGATTATTTTCGGTCTCATGAAAACTAGGAAGTGCTTGTCCACCGAGGAAGCTACTAATAAAAAAATCACAACTCAAAACACAGTAGTGTATTTGAGACGTAATTAAGTTAATGAGAAAATAACAACTCAAAACACAAAATCTATACCTATATATATTATTAAAAAGAGGATAATTTGGCATAAGATTGTGACAAGTGGCAGTGTAGGATTATGACAAGTGGTAGTTTTAGGACAAAAAATAGTTAATAATTAGTTATTAGTTATTGTTTTTGAATTTCAATTAAAAATATCTTCATATACAAAAATAATAATAATAATAATAATAATTATAATTATAATTATAATCTATCTATTATTAAAAGAGTTAAAGATAAATTTTTGAATTAAAAATGAAAGATAACTTCTACTCAGTTTTAATATAAATATCACGTGACTGATTTTGAAAAAAAAAAAAAAAACAGACACACAACACAATGCACGTGTTTGAGCACTTTATATGACACACTTATATAATACTGTACTAATTTTATATGTGTTATGAATGGTGGATTTATGGCGTTTCTGAATGACAACACAATACACGCGTTTGACTAATTTATATGACACACTTATATATATAACGCTAATTTTATATGCATTATGCATGATGAATTTATGACGTTATAAACAAAACAATAATTGTATCTTAATTTAAAAATAGACAAAGAAAATAGAAAAAACAAAAAAGAGACAAAAACAAGCTAAATAGAACAAAATTAACCGCATGTCTCTTACCCCCACATTACCCCCACTAACTCACAAACACACATGCACGGTTTATATCTAAAAGCATTTACGATAATATGGTTTGAAAACCGTATCATACATAGTTTTATATCTTTCGTGCATGTGTACCCACAAGTTGGCAACATCAAAAGAGTATCTAAACCGCTAATATAACCGTCCCTTACCCCCAATTACCCCCGCTACAATTTCTTGCTATGTTTTTATACAAAAAAGTATCAATTTTGATATTTTATTATTTTGAGTATGTTGCTCGGAATTTAACTGAAGGCAAGAGGAGAGGGTACAACTTATAAGGAAGTAAAATGGGACGACAGGGAAGTCTCTACATGCTATATGGTTCGATTTTGCCATCACGATCTGTTCGTGATTACCAAAAGTGATTTGGATCAGTTCCGAAATCGTACTCTTGTATTTGTTTAACGAAAAACTATATTGGGGTCTTTGAAAAAAAAAAAAAAAACTTTAATCATGGATATGATTTGTCATTATTTTGCACGGTCTTGTTTTTGAATTCCGTACTTCATTTGATCGAGGAATACAATCAAATTCTGAAAAGATGTTTTAATTGCCATATAGATTTGGTTGTGATTCATTACTTATGTGAATTTCATGTCTTTTTTACGATTTTAATAAGTGTTATTTTGCAGGAATAATATCGACATGATTATGTCCTCGAAAATATAAATTATGTGTGTTAAGATCTCAAATTATCACGATTATGAAAGCAAAAAAAATATTATTCACCTATTAACTGACATGCATGCATAATGGCCTGTTTACAAGATGCCCCACTTTTGCATCTTCTCTTTATGTTTTCTTTCACACTTCAATTCCAGGTACGGACAAACACATTTGAAAGGATGGCCCCTCTTACCCATACAATTGATAATGTGTTGAAACGTGCACCTATGTATTCTTTAACACTTCCTTGCTACTTCACTGAGTAGCAGATAGTTTTTCATAAATCATTCTACTCAGTTATGTTGCATCTGAAGTAGTTTTTTTTGAAGAGTAGATTCTTATTTTATTTTTACCTTAAATTTAGAATTTTGCAGAAGTTATGTTCTCCTAAATAAAGAGTCTAATTATGACGGCTATTTTACTACTTATTCATGTCGATTATGCAGTGGTATATATCACTGTATGTACATGTAACAACCCGAAATTTTCCGAGTGAATTTTAAAAAATTTCCTTAATTATAGTTTACTAATTTTAATGAGTTTCATATCAAAGTGAGTACTATTAAAATATATTTATATAATATATATGTGCTACTAAAAATATTGCTTTTACACATATAATGTATGAGATAGTTTATTAATTATAAGTAGTAAAGGGTCAAATTTATATTAGTGGACGTTATATATATTTGTATTTGGTTAATGAAAAGATAGTGGGCCAAGCCCACTTCGTGCAGCAGTTGGCTTAGAAGGGGTAATAGGTGTTTTGGGGGGTTTCTTTCGAGGAGAAGTATTAGTAGAAATGATTTCATAGGGCGACGCTGCTGCTATAAGAACCGGTACAGAGGAATATTTTTTTTTATTTCTCTTGGTGAAGAAAGACAAGCATTCAGGTACATATTGTTACTGTTTTTAGTATGAAAGCATAGAATTGGTATTGCAGAGATACGTAGTGGTGTATAGGTTATGGCAATAAAAGAATGAAGAGAATGCTAATGATTACTCTAATGATTATGACAATTATGGGAAGTTGAGAATTGATTTAAAGGAATGAAATTGCTACTGTTTGCCTCAAAAAAAATAAAAATCCGTGCACTGCTACGGTGCTCACTTTTGGGCTTCGAATAAGACAAAATAGGTTTTCAAAGTGGCAAATTACTCTTCTTTGTTTCAAGTCACCAACTGTGTCGATTTCTTTTTAATATTTGTTTTTATTTTCTTTCTTTATTTAATTACACACTACCATTATTAGTATTTTAGTACTAAAACATATGTATATAGTTGGTTATTAAAGTTACTAGGATATAGTTCTTTCATTTAAAGAAATTATGAAATTTGGGTATAGAATGTTGAGATTTAATTCTAAACCCAAAATTATAGGATTAGTTTTCCTAGGCTAATTTGGACTATTTATTTATGGTATTGAATAGATTGAGGCTATTGGAGTTTGTTTGAAGGAAATTTGGCACTTTCGGAGAGGTTGTGTTTCGGCTATAAGGCAAGTGAGGCTTAAACTCTTAGTTTACTTGTTTTTCATAAAAAAACATATGGTTTGTGTTGTATGTATGCATTTAAACCATTTAGTTCGTGTGAGTGGGCAAGCATGATCTAAATTGGATAATTTCCAAGTTACAATAATTTATCCGTTGATTGAAAAATAGCTTCAAATTCATACTACGCAACTAGAGTTAGCCACTTAATTCTAAGGATGACAGTATAAATTTTTCTCTACAATAACTGTAGTAGTGTAGGATGAATTTGAGATTATTTTTCAATCAAAGGAGGTAATCTAGGCAATGCTAGATGAGGTGTTCTTAGGGAACAGTAGTTTTGACCTTACTTAAGCACTGATTCATTTTCATAAATTTTGTCTTCATCAGATAAGATCTGCCAGCATACTTTGCCGGTGGTTAGCCATTACAATTATGATAAGAAAAATTAAAAAATAGATATGGTGAGACGGTGGTTGTGCACAGATATAGTTAAAAATGACACTCGTAACATTAGATTCGGATTGTGACAAATCCAGAAAATTGCAAAAGCAGATTTGAATAGTGTGTAAAAAATAAAATAACTACGAAGTTGATGACTACCAAAATCATGCAAAGCAATCTAAAAGAAATAAGATTGTGAAGTCAGCGATTCAATTATTCGTATAGTCATGTCAAATGTGAAACATGAGTACTATAGATGTACAGTTACTCGCAGTCCTTTTCCTTGAGATTGCCTTGTGGCTTGTGCTCTTTTCTTTCCAATATAAGGTTCATCAAATCTAATCAGACTTTAATATATCATACGCAAACTAAATCATCATTACCAGATAAAATCTACTAATCTTTCCAAGTTATATGAAAAATAGAAATTAAGGGCACTACACTACTTTTTTCATTTCAACAGTGCAAAGACACGTTTTATGGCTAATTGATTAGTGCTAATTAAGTGTTTGGTGTAAATTTCTCATAATTTTCTTGAAGGATAAGTATTTGCACTTCTAGAAACTAAGGTTCCTTTCTTCTCACTCGGTAGCATCCACAATGCAGCCCTAAGGGGTTTGAGAGTCTTGTTTAGTGGGACAATTTGTGAGCTAGACACAAGTGTTACCGTGCCACTTGTGTGTATCTCTTTTTTCCCGTGAATCTACTGAGGTTATTCTCTCGATTTCATAGTCTCTTTTATATAATGGCTGGTTCATCTCCATTATATAGTGTAGGTTGATTGATCGAATCACATTAAATTATTGTGTCTCTTTTGGTATATTTGTCTTTTGTTATCTTATTTATCATCTCTCAAAGTTTGAGTTTCTGCATAACACCTGATTATTTCGATCCTAAAACTAACCTCATATGTGTTGGAAATAATAATTCAAAATTGTAAGAAACCAAAATTGGATAGGATTTGGTATTTTAATTCATGTCTAATTAGGATTTATAGTCAAATTAATATAGGAATAGATTTTCCTGTTTTAAGTTAAATTAGGTTTTATACTATTATAAATAGGGTTGCTGCTATATATTTTATGTTGTAGAGATTGTAAAGAGCATTCAGAGATTCATAGAGTTTATCAATATAATATTTTCTTTCAAATTGGTATCAAAGCTTCTACGATCCTGGTGGAAAATCAAAGAGCTTCAGCTACCTGCGGGCGGCTATAAGCCATATATGCCATCCGTCAAGCCAATGATTTTGTGGCACACGCCAGGCCAATAATATGCATGTGAAAAACAGTCATGCTGAGAATGATTGAAAAAAAACATAGCAGGTTTCAAAAAGGTGCAAACAAATTTGCACAAGAGGAAGGAGCGATCTTCTCTACAAATTGGAGAAGTGAGTTAAAAAAAATGGAGAGAAAGTGCTCTAACGAGTGAAGGTTGAAGAGAAAGTGCTTTAACAATTGAAGGTTGGTGAGAAAGTGCATCAACAAAATTGGAATGTTGGAGAGAAAGTATTCCAATGATTGTGAAGGTTGAAGAGAAAGTGCTTCAACAATTGAAGTTTAGTGAGAAAGTGCATCAACAAATTGGAATGTTGGAGAGAAAGTGTTCCAACGATTGTGAAGGTTGAAGAGAAAGTGCTTCAACAACTGAAGGTTGGTGAGAAAGTACATCAACAAATTGGAATGTTGGAGAGAAAGTGCTCCAACGAATGTGAAGGTTGAAGAGAAAGTGCTTCAACAAATTGGAAGATATATAGTGAGTGACGGTTGAAGAGAAAGTGCTTCAACAAATTGGAAGATATATAGTGAGTGACGGTTGAAGAGAAAGTGTTTCAACAATTGATGGACTAGAATAAGTGTTTCAACAATTGGAAGATGGTGACAGTGCATCAAGAATCAGATATACAATTTTGAATTATAGGAGAATGTTGGAAATAATAATTCAAAATTGTAGGAAACCAAGTCGGTTAGGATTTGATATTTTAATTCATGTCTAATTGAGATTTATAGCAAACTAGTATAGGAATAGGTTTTCCTATTTTGAGTTAAATTAGGTCTTATACTATTATAAATAGGGTTGCTGCTATTTATTTTATGTTATGAAGATTGTAGAGAGCATTCAGACATTCATAGAGTTTATCAATATAATATTTTCCTTCAATACGCTTATAAAAACTCGAATGCCTCTCACACATGGCAAGTCGACATTGAAAGAGATTAATTCCGTGATTATTCTCATTGATGGAATTGGTAAATATACCATAGTTACAATGTCATAATAGGATACAAAATATACTAACCTAAATTAGAAGATTTACAAAATATTCTATGACTACATATTTACATTATTTATCACACCCCCGCAATCGAAACGGGAGGTTTACGAACGCTGAGACTGTCCCGAAAATCCTCAAATAAGACCTGCGGCAGTCCTTTAGTGAAAATATCGGCGAGCTGATAGCGGGACGGAACATGAAGGACATGTACGTGGCCGCGCGCCACCTTCTCACGAACAAAATGGATATCCATCTCAATGTGCTTGATGCGCTGATGTTGGACTGGATTCCCTGACAAGTAAATGACACTGACATTATCACAATAAAACAAAGTAGCCTTAGGGACCGGACAATGTAGCTCCAAGAGCAGGTTACGTATCCAACAAGATTCAGAGACAACATTAGCAACTCCCCTATATTCTGCTTCCGCACTGGAGCGGGAAAGAGTAAGTTGGCGTTTGGATGACCAAGATATCAAATTGTCTCCCAAAAACACGCAATAACCCGACATTGAACGTCGTGTTTCGGGACATCCCCCCCAATCAGCATCAGTATACGAAACCAAATCAGTAACTGAAGATGGATAGAGATGCAAACCATGATCAAGAGTACCCTGAATATACCGAATAATCCGTTTAAGAGCAAGCATATGCGTATCTCGAGGAGCATGCATATGAAGACAAATCTGCTGCACGGCATAAGAAATATCCGGTCTGGTGAAGGTTAGATACTGAAGAGCACCTGCAAGACTCCGGAAATGAGTGGGATCTTCACAAAGATCGCCAGAAGCGGCACTGACCTTTGAACAGCGGAGAGTATCTGAAGAAGCAGTAAGAATAATATCATCCATGTCACACCCATTTTAACCCCGGAGAGTTAAATTTAGAAGTACGACATATTGGAGATTCCTATTTTTTGTTTGGGTTTAAGGAGTCGCCACCTAATTATCTATGGTGAATTAGAACACCTAAAGTTTATTAAAGTTATGTTTAAAGTTAACTTTGTTTAAGGTCTGCGAAACTTTAAGATTCTAGGTAAGGGTTCAATTAGTCTAAAGGGAAGGTATTAGGCACCCTTCAAGACCCATTAACAATGGTTAACCGACCGGACTTATGATTAATTAGGCTAAGTGTAAATATAGTATTATAGGAAAGGAAATAGCTTTGTAAATATGACTAAAGTTGTAGATAACCATGTGAGAATGCTGTTTAAAATAAAAATTGTATAAAAATAATGATTTGTATAAAAGAGTATTTCTAATGTTATTTTGTAAACACGGGTTATAAATGTCGTCAAGGTTTTAAAACGAAAGTGTAATAGTGTTGTTCAAAATAATACTTGTAGAAAATGTAATAATTTGCGTAAAAGAAGATTCTAAATGTTAAATGAGACTCAAAATATTGCTAAGGCCTTAAATAAAAAATATAGTAATGTTAATCGAAAAAATAAGATTTTGTAGAAGATAGGGTAATTTGCCTATGAATAATAGCCTTTTAAAAGATGATTTGGCAAATGTTATCTTTAGATAAAAAATGATGTTATATGAATATGGTGGTATAGAAATGCCTAGACTTATGTTCTTAAATATGATGAAAAGTCCATAAGTTTCTTTCTATTTTGATCACTCTTTATTTAACCAATTTCGGCTAAAAATATGTATAATTGGATAAATCTTGAAAATGTTTATAAAATATAATTGGATTCCTATTTAACGACGTTTTGAAATTCATGAGATAGTAAGAATGAAAGATGATTTATTTAACTCAAAATATATAGTCATATTATTTGAAAATCAATTACTCGAATAAATGTTATAGGTACTATAAATAGTTTAGAAAATAGAAGTGAATGTAATTTGTGGATTTAACTACCCATTACTAAACTAAAACCCTTAATATACTAGAATTTATCTAAGTTAATAAAATAAGATGTTAGTCATACAAAGCAGAGAGAAATACACAATCATAAAATAAGGAAGAGAGTAGAAGAATAAATGAGTTTGGCCAATTTATCATGGGCTCAACTGCTGAACTGTTCACGTTTATTGGGCTTAGGCCCAAATAAGTTTCTTTGTATTGCTGCTGTGGGCTGTTTTTGTTGGGCTTCGGCCCAGCAACTTTCATGTATGGTTGCGGATGGCCGAACGAGGCTAACGAGAAATGCATAGAGAGATCAAGGACTGAGTTACAATTAAGGTAGTATGATATATAGATGCATTTGAAAGAGTTATAGACTAGGCATAAGATCACAAATTAATGGCAAGTTGATCACAGTACTGAAGAAACAGTCACAAACCATATACAGAAGAAGCATGGTCAACTTAAGTCCAGAACATGAGATATGACATACAAATGGAACAAAAGTGACAAATTGTTAAATTGAGAAGAGTGCAGTGACCCAATTAGCACAATCTAAATAGCATAGATAGATTATTAAAAGGGTAGGAATAGTCACAGAGATTTCCTTATATCATACTTCAAAAGGTAAAACCAAATGAACATTTCTTACGGACACTTCACATGATTTCTGATTTGGTTCAAGTTCCCGAAAGAACTTCATCCAAACGAGATTATCAGTTTTGCACAACTTCATTCGAATGTAAGCCTAAAGTTTCCAATCGCAATACTGAAATGAAATCATTAATGGCTGTTGGGATAGAGGCTGAAAGATGACAAGAGGGGAGCAGAGCAGAGGAAAGGGAAGACTGAATAGAACACGGACTGGACTGACTTAATCAAACGTACGCTGAGTCACAACGAAAATAAACAAATTCATTTACATATGGAGAACAGAGCCCATACATGATATTTTTTATGCAAATGCAGTGTCCCTCTTTTAGATTTGACCACGAAGGCAGATGGCCAGTCGAATGACTGCGCCAGTCGAATCATAAACATTATGCCAAATAGATATGAGATTACCTACACTAAGCATGATCACTAGATTAAACAAAAGAGAGGGAAGAAAAAGCCTAGATACTATGCATACAACTGAATCAATCTAAGGAATGAATATGGTAAAACCGAATTGAACAGACAGAGCACAAAAGTACGCAGCAGTCCAAAACATGCACCAAAATTAGTCTACTGCTCTTTCAACTTGGATAACATTTGTATATATGTATCATAATCAGACAGTAGACTGGACATAGCAGCAACAGCAGCTGTGAGTCAATCAAATATGACTACTGGATTCATATTCAACAGGGCATATACAAATGTCTGGTGACAATGAACGCAGCAAGGAGAACAAAGAGAGCAGGTGCAACAAGAGGTAAATAAAGCATCCGCAGTCACGAGAATTAGGCAGAAGGTTGAGCAGTTTTGCTCAGGAAAACAAAAGAGAAGAAAATAGCTGGAAAAAAAGAAAATTTCTACACATTTAGGTGGCATAATTTTGACGCAGAAAGAATTCTTCTCCAACTTTGAAATTTCAGATTCATGGGAACAACTAAATAACAGGTCACCATATAGTATGCAACCATGGTTCACTTATAATGTCTAAACAAACTCATTTTATGTCTTTTAGTCCTTATGAAATGAAATCAAATAACATGTTTCGATTAGTCCTATTATTAATAGCTTCTCGACTTCAAATCCTTTCAAATTGTATGCCAAAGTATTTATTGGACTACTCAGTCAAATCAGCAAGTTGTGATGCTTATTCAATTCTATCTTCTAGAGCAACAAGGATATTTTAACAACTTTCAGAATTCCAATTCCCAAGTCCATTTTTTTTAGATACGACTTAAAACCATTCCTATCAAGACTATAAACATGCTAGCGATATTTTCAAGTTATCCAAACACTTAGTTAAACCATATCCAGATAGTAGAAGAGGACTGGATGGGATTAGCAGTCCCAAGCAAGCTCGAAATACCCAGTTTCACCAGAAGTGGCATTCAAAATTAACAAATGACTTCTCATCTTATCTTTAGAGGAACATATCACTCGAAATAATGCTTCACATATCGAGTAAGTACATTGCTTTAAAACGAATCAAATAATACACACTGATCACATTTAATTAGACTAAAACCAAACTGAACCAAGCAACTACAAATACTAATTCCAGATTTCAAAAGAAACAAATAGCCCCGTTTCAATTAATATAACGTCATCTTAATGAAACAACTCGAATATCCAAGACGTAGTATTTAGACTATACCCCCACCCTTTACCCTTTTCTATTTTTTATTTTATATGAACTTAACAGATGATAAAATTTTCTTAACACTATCTATGAGCACCTTGATAGGATTAAACAGGAACTTAAAACATGCATAAACAATACTTAATTACCAATAAGACCTCTTCTATTACACTCACATAGCAGACTGCCTGAACTCATGGAATTACTACTAAATCGATTCACAAAAATCCCAAACAAACTAAACTACTAGAATCACAATAAACCAAAACGAGGCAGAATTTACCTTTTTGTGGTACAGTGAAGTGGGGCGTCGACGAGGCCTCGAATCTACTCTCGTTATGAACCGATTCGAACTTGATTAAAGTAATTAAAATTCCAAAATAAAAAATGGAGTAATTGTTGGATGTTTTTTTTTCGATTAAAACTTGTGTTGTAGGGGATTTTCGTGGTTCCAAGATCTTTGTCGATGTTAGGATTCCTTTTTCCCCCGATCTGTTTTCTTCTTGGTTTTTTTTTATCTTGTTTGTTGCTAAAAAAAAAATAATGGGGTGTTTTCCTTCCAGAAATCCCCCTCTAGAAGGTGGAGTCGTCCCTCCTTTTATGGGGGAAATTGGGTGAGTGGAGGAGCAGGGTGCGTCGGTGATGATGAAAAAGGGAAAGAGAGGAGCGGGGGGAGCGTAGGTAGGGTAGAGAGAGGAGTGAGGTGGGGTAGGGGAGCGTGGTGTGGGGTGCGGCGGCGTTGAGTGGGGAAGGGAGAGGCGGAGAACAGGGGAAAAGAAAGAGAGAGAGATGAGGGTAAAGAGAGAGGGAGGCGGAAAGAAAGAGAAAGAGGAAGGGGTTAGGTTTTAGGGGGAAAATTGGACCGGGTCGGGTAAAAAATGGAATTGGGCTGGGTAGGGAAATAATGTGGGCTGAATTGTTTTGGGTAGGGAATAATGTGGGTTGGTTGAATTAATTAGAGTATGGGCTGATAATTTGGTTGAAAAGTATTGGTCCTTCCTCCGCTATTTTAATTATTTTCGGGCTTCTAATTTAGTAACTGGTACAATATATACTATGTAAAGACAATTAATAATTAATGTAAAATAAAGATTTTTCAAAGTGTTGTCTTGTAATTAATTTAACGATTCCAAACCCGAAAATGAAACAATGACTAACCATTTAAAATCTGTGATAAAGTAATACTTATAATGTTAAAAAATAAAAGTAGCGAAAATAATAGTAGTGAAAATAAAGTATTTAGCTCGTCAGTAAATTTAGAAACCCGGGTAAATTAAATGGGAGAGGGACAAAATTGGGTGTCAACAGATGCCCCTCTTCGACCGGAGATGATGTAAGAATCTTCGGGCGAAGAAGTTGACGTAGTAGCCAATTTTGTTTGGACCAACGAATATGAATTTATAAGAAAGTACGATTTAGGAAAATTGATGGCAAATATTATGGGGACCGAAGGAATTATGGAAAATTGTGACCGAATCTCGGTTTCGAGTTGCCTACATACCTCGGGCTGCACGAGGATCAGGCCATGTGTAGTTCGAAAGTTTTTGTGGATTCATAGTCTTGCGGGGGGTTGTAGACAGGTGACGAGAACGTTCAAGAATGGAGCATATGCTTATAGTCTCCTAATTATAAATGTGGCGCGCAACACACCTTTAAGTAGGACTCTACAAGGCACGATGTGAATTCTTCAAAGATGCCCCAGTGTTGAGTTATGGAGACACTGGGGTGTAGAAAGGAATATGAGATTGTGAAAAGAGTAGATTTAGTAGAGTTTTAGCGGAGGATGTGAAAGAGAATTTTAACCTACGTATCACGTGTTTGTGGACATAGGAGAAATTGAGTTCGAGAGTAGATTCGTGACCTTTGCTTGTGAGTTTAGTATTCCTCTTTAGCAAATTTTCCCCAGTTCACTGCGTAAGATAAAGTTCCACGTTGTGCTGTGTCCTTGCAGGTTGTATTTTCTGCCAAAACTGAAATTCATGTCAAAATTAGTAATAAAGTTAAAAAATGTAAAACTATAAAGAGTGTAAATGATAGTAAATATGATTGGGGGAATGAAAAATGAAGCCGTGTGGCCAATGTTCTCTCTGGTTGTCTTCAGGGACTTGAATGAATGTGTGATGCGTATGCTGAGGATGTAATAAGGTCTCTAGTTGCGGTTGGAGATGATAGTAGCAAGGCCTCCGGCTGTCTTCCGGGACTCGATGATATCTGCGAAATTTAAGGTAAATTCGTTAAAGTAGGTAAAGTAGATGATGAAATAAAGAAATAAAGTAAGGAGTAAAGCAAGTGTATAGCCGCTTGGCTTATGCAGATGAGGTCGTGTAGCCATGCGATGTCTCCGGTTGTCTTCGGGGACTTGATGCTATGTCTCCGGTTGTTTTCGGTGACTTGATGCTATGTCTCCGGTTGTCTTCGGGGACTTGATGCTATGTCTCCGGTTGTTTTCGGTGACTTGATGCTATGTCTCCGGTTGTCTTCGGGGACTTGATGCTATGTCTCCGGTTGTCTTCGGGGACTTGCTGCTGTGTCTCCGGTTGTCTTCGGGGACTTGATGTTGTGTCTCCGGTTGTCTTCGGGGACTTGATGCTGTGTCTCCGGTTGTCTTCGGGGACTTGATGCTATGTCTCCGGTTGTCTTCGGGACTTGATGCTGTGTCTCCGGTTGTCTTCGGGGACTTGATGATATTCCTATAAAGTTCAAGGTAAATCGTTAGAGTTGATGATGTGTAGCCGTCTGCTTATGCATATGGGGCAGTATAGCCGAGTGATGCCCGGTTGTCTTCGGGACTTGATGATCTGTCTCCGGTTGTCTTCAGAGATTTGATGATGCGTCTCCGGTTGTCTTCGGGGACTTGATGATACATCTCCGGTTGTCTTCAGAGATTTGATGACGTGTCTCCGGTTGTCTTCGGGGACTTGATGATACTTCTCCGGTTGTCTTCAGAGATTTGATGATGTGTCTCTGGTTGTCTTCGGGGACTTGATGATACTTCTCCGGTTGTCTTCAGAGATTTGATGATGTGTCTCCGATTGTCTTCGGGGACTTGATAATAATTCCTGCAAAGTTCAGAGTAAAATGGTTAAAGCTGGTAAAGTATATGATAAAGTAATTGGTAAAGTATGGAGCAAAGCGGTAGAATAGACGTTTGGCTTATGATGTTGATGGTATCGTGACAGGCTGAACTAATGACGTGCGATCCTGATTTAATTCGCCTCCAACTTCGTCAACCTACAAAACAGGTATATAAAGTCATAAAGTTATTGTGATAAAAATAAATATTAAAGATAGAGTTAGAAATAAAGCCGTTTGGCTTTTTTTAAGCGAGGCCATATTGAGCCAGATGATGCTTTTCTGCCATGATTGATAGATTTGACTGTTGATCTGGCGGTCCTGCACTCAAAGAAAAATTCTTAGTTTGGGAGGGGGAAGTTGATTCGTGTTGACTCGAAGCTTGACGTGGTTGGCTCTCCATTCGTCTTGTTTGTTTGGATCTTGTGATCTCCGTTCAAGCCTCGGTAGGTGAACAATAGTGAAACAATTGCAAGAAAGTATTTGATTTGAAAGGTAGGTATGTAGGTATATGTATAAGAAAATGTGACTATATGTATATAAGTTGTGAAATATATATATATATATATATATATATATATATATATATATATATGTAAATGTATGTATCTAAGGAAAGATATATATGTATGTAATGAAAGATATATGTGTAAATATATGTATGTAAGTTGTAAAATATTTCTGCCAACTTCAGATTGTGATACTTCCAAAGTAATCGATCTATAATACTTCCGGTCTGGTAGCCTTAATCTTGTCAATGTCCCCGTTCTTTTGTCTATATTTTTTTTTCAAAAAAATATGCCCCAGTTTTGGTTCTGAAGGGTGTACTAAATTTATGTTGCGGTGTGACTGAACCTTGTATAGGTTGCCTACGTATCCTTCCAAGGGAATCAGGTCGGAACGTAGTTCGTACATACATAAAATGGTCTGAAGTTTTCTAATAAAGGGACCGAACCCGATGTGGATTGCCTACGTATCCCACCAAGGGAATCAGGTCAGCGTAGTTCTGTTATATAAAAAGATTTGTTGAATTTTATCTAGATCTGTGTGTTGATAGTCTATGAATCCCGCCGAGGGAATCAGGCCCTGTGTGGTTTTCTTTGTGTAATGATTTTTAGATTTTTTGTTATAGCGCAACCGAACCCTATGTGGGCTGCCTACGTATTCCACCACGGGAATCAGGTCGGAACGTAGTTCGTATGCATGCAAATAGCAAAATTCTAACCTAGTATGACCGAGTCCCTATGTGGGATGCCTACGTATCCACCGAGGAATCAGGTCAAGCGTAGTTCACACAGGTTGTTAAAGGAAAGGTCGCAAACTAGGTTGTCCTACCTAACGTCGTCCTTTGACTTCTTCTTAGATTGCTAGCTTTCAGGCTTATGTCATCACCTATCGGCTATTTCAATTTCTTTCGAGTGGAATCTTGTTTTATCCCCTAAACTCTTTGTTGTATGTTGTTCGTTTTATGTCACAATCGTAGAGTTGGCAAATTTGAGTAGAAAAATAATAATAATAGACGATTAAGGAAAATCAAAAATACATTCATAGTTTCTGCAATTTAAACTTCCAAACGACGAGGCAAAGCAACAAAAGTTTTGTGTGTGATTCAAGCCTCAATTTAAAAAACAATTTTACTACATGTTCAAACTACCAAGTCTCCTGGAGTAAGAATCCAATTCTCCAATGTCTCTCCTAGTTCGGCATCCCGGATGGTCGGTGTCTCGGTGTCAACATGAATCAACTCTTTGGGGATTAAATGAAAAGAAACATAAAGTGCAAACGATGTTAGTCTCATTAACATATGTCTAGGTAAAGTCATGATCACGTAAAGTCAAGTAAGGCATTTAGCAAATAATTTATCAAATAGAGTCAAACAAGTTGTCCAACAAGTATATCAAACAATAACGCGTCCTAATATGTATGTGACCTCTTTGTGCCAGAGGTAGGCCTATCGTTTGTTTGAAGGGTAAAGTGTGCCATAATACGTCATCCCATTGCTTTGATTGATTAAACAAATTCTATTTCCCCAAAATAAAGTACAAAAGTAGTGTAAATAATTATTACATGTCAAATGAATACAACATAAAGTGTTAAGTAAATAAATACAATTCCCTATGTCTAAATTTCAGCTCCGTTTTGTGATGTTTTCGTCATTCATTGTACTCCAATGCAAATCCATACATGTCATAGAAACGTTAGTCATTCTCTCCCTCCTAAAGTTTAATTAATTAGAGCAAATAGTCAATATTTAGGCACAGTTATCCTTCAAACATGTATATAAAGTATGATTATTGTCGCTTGGGGTCGTGAACCCGCTTGGACGTTTGGGTAAAGTCATCTAATGGGCTTAATACACCAAGGGTATTAAACCTCCTAGGTTATGAAATGTATGTTCTTAATAAAGGGTGTTGGTTTAGCTCTATCCTAGGTTGACTAAGAGTGGGTTTACTAGACGCAAGGTTCCCGAGCGGACTACTCGAGTGAGAAGGCTACGCGGTAATTGTTGGATGTTTTTTTTTCGATTAAAACTTGTGTTGTAGGGGATTTTCGTGGTTCCAAGATCTTTGTCGATGTTAGGATTCCTTTTTCCCCCGATCTGTTTTCTTCTTGGTTTTTTTTTATCTTGTTTGTTGCTAAAAAAAAAATAATGGGGTGTTTTCCTTCCAGAAATCCCCCTCTAGAAGGTGGAGTCGTCCCTCCTTTTATGGGGGAAATTGGGTGAGTGGAGGAGCAGGGTGCGTCGGTGATGATGAAAAAGGGAAAGAGAGGAGCGGGGGGAGCGTAGGTAGGGTAGAGAGAGGAATGAGGTGGGGTAGGGGAGCGTGGTGTGGGGTGCGGCGGCGTTGAGTGGGGAAGGGAGCGGCGGAGAACAGGGGAAAAGAAAGAGAGAGAGATGAGGGTAAAGAGAGAGGGAGGCGGAAAGAAAGAGAAAGAGGAAGGGGTTAGGTTTTAGGGGGAAAATTGGACCGGGTCGGGTAAAAAATGGAATTGGGCTGGGTAGGGAAATAATGTGGGCTGAATTGTTTTGGGTAGGGAATAATGTGGGTTGGTTGAATTAATTAGAGTATGGGCTGATAATTTGGCTGAAAAGTATTGGTCCTTCCTCCGCTATTTTAATTATTTTCGGGCTTCTAATTTAGTAACTGGTACAATATATACTATGTGAAGACAATTAATAATTAATGTAAAATAAAGATTTTTCAAAGTGTTGTCTTGTAATTAATTTAACGATTTCAAACCTGAAAATGAAACGATGACTAACCGTTTAAAATCTGTGATAAAGTAATACTTATAATGTTAAAAAATAAAAGTAACGAAAATAATAGTAGTGAAAATAAAGTATTTAGCTCGTCAGTAAATTTAGAAACCCGGGTAAATTAAATGGGAGAGGGACAAAATTGGGTGTCAACAATCCACATATAGTAAAATGTAAGCCAAGTCGTGCCCTTTGTTGTAGATGAACAATGAGTTGTCGGACCTGCTATTAACAAAACCAATGGAATAAACAAAGTTAGCAAATCTTTTATACCAAGCTCTCGGTGCTTGTTTAAGCCCATATAAGGACTTGCGCAACAAGCACACATAATCGGGATGAGATGGGTCTCGAAAACCCATTGGCTGATGCATATATACTGTCTCCTTGAGCTCGCCATGAAGAAATGCATTTTTGACATCCAACTGATGAATGGGCCAATTCTTAGAGAGAGATAGACTCAAGACAGTGCAAATCGTAGCTGGCTTTACGACCGGACTGAAAGTCTCACCACAATCAATGCCAACCTGCTGTGTTTTGCCATCACCTACAAGACGGGCTTTATGCCTCTCAAAAGCACCATTAGAATTTTCTTTATGAGTAAAAATCCACATAGACTGAATAACATTCACATTAGGTGGACGGGGTACCAACTCCCACGTCTTATTTTTTATAAGAGCATCATATTCATCATTCATGGCCAATTTCCAATTCGGGTCACGTAGCGCATCCAACGGATTACGAGGTATGGGGGACCTGGTAACTGCCGTATGTAGATTAAATGGGTCCTTGGGCTTAAAGATCCCGCGCTGACTACGAGTGACCATGCACGTTTGGGTAGGGGGCTGCTGGATAGGAGAAGGAGTGGTGGAGTTTTGTGGGCTGTTGGCAAGCTGGCTGGGCGTAGGTGCGGGCTGGTCCAGCGTAGAGGAAGGGAGACGTTGTTGCCCAGCCGAAGGTGGTGTGGGCAGCTGGCCCAGACCAGGCGGAAAACCACTGGGCAGCGGGGGAGGGGGACACGGCTGCGGTGGAGAGTGGCCGGTGGCGAGATGACGGATCACATAAGGGGAAAAACCATCATCAAGGAAGTCATACGTGGTGGGAGTGGAAGTGTGGATTTTAGAAAACGGAAATTGAGTCTCATCAAATAACACGTGACGACAAATAATGATTTTATTTGAGGATAAATCAAAACATTTGTAGCCACGATGGCTTGGTGGATATCCCAAAAAAACACATGGAGTTGACCGAGGTTGCAACTTGTGAATAGTAGGAGACAGAAAAAGGGGATAACATAAACACCTAAAGACCCGGAGATGAGAATAAGATGGTTTCCGTTGATAAAGGACTTCTAAAGGGGATTTGTGACCCAACAACTTGCTTGGTAAAATATTAAGGAGATAAGTCGTCATTTGCAATGCATGATGCCAAAAAAATGGAGGAATAGAGGCATGAGCAAGAAGAGTTCGGATGACATTATTTATTGAACGAATTTTTCTTTCGGCTTTCCCATTTTGAGAGGATGTATGAGGACAGTAAAGACGGAAAGACATCCCATTGGACGCACAAAATTTTCCGAATTGACCATTATCATATTCCTTCCCATTATCGCATTGGACATTTTTGATAGGACGTTCAAATTGAGTAAGGATATGGGACTTAAAATCTATGAATTTTGAGTAAACATCAGATTTTCTAGCCAAAGGAAAAGTCCACAAAAAATTAGTAAAATCATCCAAGAACAAAACATAATAATGATGCCCCATAGAACTTAAAATGGGAGAAGTCCACAAATCACTATGAATAATGTCAAACGGAAATAAAGTCTCGGAAACAGAACTAGCAAAAGGCAACCTAACATGTTTACCAAGAACGCAAGAATGACAAATACTAGATGAACTAGAACTATTACATGCAATGCTTTTATTGTGCCTAAGAAAATCCAAAATAGAAGCTCCCGGGTGGCCCAAACGATCATGCCAACGTGTAGAAGACAAGGCAGCAAAAGTTGATGGTGAATGGATGGGGTGTTTGAAGGTGGACAATGGATAAAGAGCACCCCTACTATTACATCTCATGAGAGCCATCCCCGTCCGGAAATCCTTCACAGAAAACCCATAAGGATCAAATTCAACACTTACAAAGTTATCAGTAGTAAACTTACGAACCGATATTAAATTCTTTATGAGTTTTGGAGCAAGAAGGACATTATTTAATAATAATGGAGGGTTCGGGGGAGGAAATTTAGCACGACCACAACCTTGAATTGGAATTGACTTACCATCACCAACAACAATGCCACTATTATGATCGCTCAAATTAAAATAAGACGAGAGAGTACCTTTTGTAGATGTCATATGGGATGTGGCGCAATCCATATACCAATTTGGATCAGGTTGGCTCAACGTCATCGTGTGCATGGCCGATTCAATATCAGTCGGAGTCCACTGCGTCGTCGGGCCTGCTGCTGCATACACCTGCTGCTGTGGCCGCGAGCCCAAAATTCCAAGCTGGGCCATGGACCTGCCACCAGAAGAAGGTGGCTGCGGCTGCCACTGTTGCTGTGGCCGAGCCCACTGCTGGGTGGGATACGGGCAAGGGGGAGCCCATTGCGGCATCCACCCCTATGGCCACGGTGAAGAGGACTGTTGCCACTGCTGCTGCATGGGGGACTGCTGCTGGTCGCCTGAGGCACGACCACCATGGCGACGGTTGGAATTGCCGCCGCCAGAACCACGGCCACCACTGTTTTTTTTCCCGCCGCTAAAGCCACGATTTTTGTGGTTATTTTTGCCCCGATGATGGTGAGCACGACTGGAATTTTCCATAGTGGTGGAGTCATCAAACTCACGTTGGGAATTAGCCACCATAACCGTGGGCGAGTCATCATGCATTTCAGCCAACGCCTTTTCCTCAAGGCACAGACTTGACCGAGCTTTGGAGAATGATGAAAGAGGCTTACTTTGCCGGATGTAGGTGCCCACATTCTTGTACGCCTCGGTGAGGCCAGCCACCATTTGAAGAACGAGGCGGTTGTCGGTCACCGGAGCCCCCACGCTCTTGAGTTGATCGGCCAAGGTCTTGAGTCGTTGACAATACGCCGAAGCGTTTGGAAAATCCCGCAACTTGACATGAGGGAAATCATGTTCCAATGCAACGGCACGGGAGTTTTTGTTGTCTTGAAAAAGATTACGGAGGCGATCCCATGCCTCCTTTGCCGATAGATCTTCTTCGATGATCGTATGCAATAAGTCAGTGGAGATGGTTGCATACACCCATTGAAGTACCATGGCATCCAAGGTGGACCACAACTCCTTTTCTTCGTCGGTGGAAGGAGCCTTCTCCTTTCCAGTCGGGAGAATGTGGGAAAGGACACGGTGAGACCGGGCATGAAGCTTGAATAATTCGGCCCAAGCCGAATAATGATCCGTTTCCATCTCAAGAACGATAGGAATGTGATTCTCGATGTTGGAGACAACCATAGCAGGATGGAACTTGGTGTCTGCCATTGATGGAAAGCAAGAAGGTGGACGGGAAAAGGAAAAAAAAAGGAAGACGACGACGGAAAAATTAGGGCAGCGGAAGAGGAGGAAAAAAAACCCTAGTATCTGATACCATGAAAGAGATTAATTCCGTGATTATTCTCATTGATGGAATTGGTAAATATACCATAGTTACAATGTCCTAATAGGATATAAAATATACTAACCTAAATTAGAAAATTTACAAAATATTCTATGACTACATATTTACATTATTTATCAGACATAACTGGACATGGCAATGGCCACAATCATCTCTGCATCTATTATTACCAAACCAAATTTTATTTGGACATTACAAGTTCCAAAATCCGGCATTTCTAATGCTCAAGCTGCCCCCAGTATTCGACGATCTGGAAATTATCAGCCTTCTATTTGGGACTATACTCATATTCAATCATTGAAGAATCAATATTCAGTAAGCATTTCTCTCTAGCTACTTAATTATTTGACAACTACGTTATAAGCTGGAGTATATTATTGATTAAATCGACATAAATCTTTTAAATTTCTTCTTATTTTCCCTCTATGTAGAGTGAGAATTTCATCAGACGCCGCAATGAACTGAAAATGGAAGTCAAGATTATGCTTAATGATCGTAACATGAAGCCATTGGACCAGTTGGAGATTATCGATAATTTGCAAAGGCTTGGATTATCTTATCACTTTGAAGATGAAATATACAGCATTATGAATACAATATATGGCAAAAATAGCGAAAAATTGAGCAAAAGAGATCACTTGTATGCTAAAGCTCTTGAATTTAGACTCTTGAGACAAAACGGATTTAACATTTCACAAGGTGTGTTATAGTATTTTGGATTTTCTCGCTCCTTCTGTTTGATTTTTTATCTTATTTTTGCTTTATACATCTAGTATCTGACATCCCCTAGTTAACTCGACTAATTTAGATTCGCATCGCATATAATCCACTAAAGGGGACAAGCTTCCTACAGGAATTTCTCGGATTATTTGCACCAATTTTTTTAGGCTGATCACCCGTCAAATTATGTCCCAACTACCCTGGTGGCTAGATTTCGCATTGATGTATTTTTCATTTTGCACACAATTTTAGCCCGCTGGACTAACGGGGGATAGATTTTTAAATTGTGTCTCAAAAAAAGCCCTTTGTGCAAATGTCTGAGTTTCTCCATGTCAGAGGTCGAATCATACAATTCCAAATATAATCCTGTTTTTTGGTTGCAGAAATATTTGATGGTTTGTATGACAATATGGCAGCTGGTCATTGTACTGAGGATACAAAAGGGATGCTATATTTGTATGAAGCTTCATTTCTTGCAACAGAAGGTGAAAATGAATTGGAGTTAGCAAGAACTTTGACAGAAAAACACCTAAGAGTATATTTGGAAAATAAAAATTATAAGGATCAAGATCTGGCTGAGCTAGTGCACCATGCTTTGGAGCTTCCATTGCATTGGAGGATGTTGAGATTAGAGGCAAGGTGGTTCATCAATTTCTACAAGAAAAGACAAGACATGATCCCTTTCTTGCTTGAGCTGGCTAGCCTTGACTTCAACATTGTTCAAGCAGCTCATGTTGAGGACTTAAAATATGTGTCTAGGTAATTGCTACTCTAGAAATCAAATTTTGCAATTTTGTCCAAGATTTATTTGCTTGAATTTTCAAAATGATGATAAGTCCAAGCTAATATGACATGATGACATTAATCTAATTAAGGACAGACCTAGATTTAGGTGCTTAAACTTGTCGTATTTTTTTTATTAAAGCCATCGAAGTTCGACGTTGATCCCTACCTTGTATATTAAAATCCAAAAATAAATACAAAAACAAAGGGGACATAAAACCTAACCTCCTCAAAATATAATCGGGAGTTGGATACCTACAAAAAACAGGTAATTCGCGGGGGTTAAAAGTTGCAATTCGTGGAGGTTTTAACCTCCGCAAATTATATATATCCAATTCATATAATCTGGCAAGTCTCAAATTTGAGGTTGGTATAGACAAGAAATAGTTGTATCTATCCTAGGGTCGACAAAAGGATTTAGGGAATAGAATAGGACATAGATACAACTAGCAACCACCTTAAAGTTTCACAGGATCATGATAATTATATAGAAATACTTTTTGGACTGTCAAGATCCTGAAGCTTGGAAGGTGTTGGCCTATCCAATCTGAATTAGCCTCGGGCTTGAATTGCAAATTCTGAAATATTAACACATACCATAGTTCAATTTTTCCAACTTGATAGAAACTAGTTTTGCTATTTTACTGTTATATATTATAATGTTCAAATAGTTTAATGTGACGGAAAATAATATTGTCACTTTACTATTTTAGTGAGAAAAAGTGATAATACTAAAAAATATTTTGATATAATCTTGACTTTACTATAATTTTTCATATATCTTTTTGTATAAAAAGTTTTGACATATAATAATCTAGTTTAAAATATATTTATTGCTTATAAAAAAGTGAGTGACTTTTGAATTGAGTCCCAGAGTTAGACATAGTTTCACCCTTGTACTCTGACCTAAGTCATGGAGTAACAAAATTTGCAAAGTACGTATAAAGCACTACAAAACACCAGTTTTTAAACACAAAATGATAAATCGTAGCAAAATATATAAATCGTGGTCAATTGTGAATTGCACCGACTCTTAGTATGTATTTTTTTTCCTCCTTAGCTGCATAAACTGGCTTTTCTATTATCATAATTAAATTCATTTCATGAACAAATTAATAGGTGGTGGAAGGAAACATGCTTAGCAGAGAATCTGCCATTTGGTAGAGATAGGTTGGTGGAGAATTTTTTTTGGACAGTCGGAGTAAATTTCCTTCCTCAATATGGATACTTCAGAAGAATTGCCACAAAAGTAAATGCTTTAGTAACCACAATAGATGATGTCTATGATGTTTTTGGTACTCTGGATGAACTACAAATCTTCACTGATGCCATCCAAAGGTAATTAATAAATGCCTAGTATTTCCAATTGTCAACAATGTTAAAAAAAATAAAAAAATCTCTACTATATAGAAATGACAGTTTGTGTGGGCAAGCATGGACCAACACTGCTGTTATAATTGCACCAAAAGTAATGTTAATTGTACACTTGGGCTGGCCAACTTTTCTTTTTATCCTCCCACTTGGGCCCATGCAATTGGTAATATTTTCTCTCATGTATACACGTGTATATACAAATTTGTACCACAAGCTATATAAATTGTACAGTTTAACCAACTATTTTTTTATCCCACATGGACATATGTCATAATACTGAATATTTATTTCTTCTCATGTATACACGTATGCACTTCCATTTTAATTCTCCGACACATTTATTCCCTTCGTGCACTTATACTTGTTGACTTTTGACTTTTGACTTTTCAAGTTCTTTAAGAATTAATAAATGAAGTACTTCCTCCGTCCCATATTACTTGGCCACATTACTAAACTATTTTTTTATCCCACGTGGACATATGTCATAGTACTGATATTTATTCTCTCCTCATGTATACACGTATGCACTTCAATTTTAATTCTCCGACACGTATTTATTTCCTCCATGCATTTTTATTTGTTCACTTTTGACTTTTCACGTTCTTTAAAAATTAATAAATGAAGTACTCAACATTACTAAAAATATATGTCTAAATTACTTGTTCATTTACAAAACCAAGATAAAATTAATTAAATATTTCTCATCTTACCCTCTCCGTCCCATATTACTTGGTCACATTACTGAAAACATATGTTCAAATTACTTGTTCATTTACAAAACCAAGATAAAATTAATTCTTCTTCTTGTGCATCACACGGGCATGTAATGACAATTGGTAATATTTTCTCTCATGTATACATGGGTATACAGATTTGTAACACAAACTATATAAATTGTACAGTTTAACCAACTATTTTTTTATCTCACGTGGACATATGTCATAATACTGAATATTCTCTACTATCTAGAAATGACAGTTTTTGTGGGCAAACATGGACGAACACTGTTGTTATAATTGCACCAAAAGTAATGTTAATTGTACACTTGGGCAAGCCAACTTTTCTTTTTAAGGAAAAGGACACTGTGGGTCCACTCAACCAAACTAATCTCACATTTAACTACTGTTTGGGCTTAATCCCATTAGGTGCCCGGTCGGCCCAAATTAATGCCAAAAAATGGCCGATCGACCCAAAATAATGTCAAGGCTGGCCGGCCCAACAGCCCAGCCGCTTAAAAAAAAAAGACTTTTTGTGGCGACTAAGTCACCACAAAAAGTCGCCGCTAAAGGGCTGCTACAGCATATATACATATGTTGGAATTATATATACACTTTATATACAAGAATTATACAGTTTATATACATATGCTAGAATTAATCATACATTTATTATACATAAATTATACGTTAATTATACATTTATTATACACATATTATACAATAATGATATGATATTTATTTTTAACATATACAATAGTGATACATATTATATACCACAATGATACGGTTTCTATAATACATTTTTTATACGTATGGTACACTTTCTATACAAGACTGATACAGTTTATATACACATGCTGAAATTATATATACACTTTCTATACAAAAATGATACAATTTTCTATTCTATACAGGGCAGTTGCACTGTGCTAATACACATCATATACACAAATGATACATATTATATACAAAAATGATAGATACCTTAATTATTCATATTTTATACAGTTTCTATACATTACAGATATGTACTAATACATATTTTATACACAAATGACACATATTATATATAAAACTCCCCTCAAACATTTTTGTGTTTGGGTTTTTATTTGCAAATTGTCTTATTTAAGTTGTGGCTAATGAATGGGATTAGTTTAGTGGGTATAATTTGGGTTTAGGAAAAATTGGGCTTGAGGATGGGATTAGTTTTGGCCGAGCGGCCATATATGTCTTTTTCCATTCTTTTTATCCTCCCACTTGGGCCCATGCAATTGATAATATTTTCTCTCATGTATACACGTGTATACAAAATTGTACCACAAGCTATATAAATTGTACAGTTTAACCAACTATTTTTTTATCCCATGTGGACATATGTCATAATACTGAATATTTATTTCTTCTCACGTATACACGTATGCATTTCAATTTTAATTCTCTGACACATTTATTTGCTCTGTGCACTTATACATGTTTACTTTTGACTTTTTGAGTTCTTTAAGAATTAATAAATGAAGTACTCCCTCCGTCCCATATTACTTGGCCACATTACTAAACTACTTTTTTATCCCACGTGGACATATGTCATAGTACTGAATATTTATTCTCTCCTCATGTATACATGTATGCACTTCAATTTTAATTCCGTGCATTTTTACTTGTTCACTTTTAACTTCTCACGTTCTTTAAAAATTAATAAATGAAGTACTCAACATTACTAAAAATACAGGTCCAAATTACTTGTTCATTTACAAAACCAAGATAAAATTAATTAAATATTTCCCATCTTACCCTCTCCGTCCCATATTACTTGGTCACATTATTAAAAATATATGTCCAACTTACTTGTTCATTTACAAAATCAAGATAAAATTAATTAAATCTTTCCCATCTTACCCTTAGTAATAAATGTTCTTGAAAATAGTCAATTTTGATTAGAACGTATTTGTTGGAGAGATAGGGGTAAGATAGTAAAATGCATCTTTTATTTATGATTTCTTAAGGGCCGCGCAAAAGGGAAAGTGACAAGTAATATGGACGTAGGAAGTATATATTTTACCATAATATTCATATTTATTTGTGTAAGTCTCAATAGCTTTGGAAAATGATATGAAAATAAGTAATTAATGTGAAGGGTAAAATTAATAATAAGAACAAAAATTTCTTTCTCTTGATATGTTAACGTGGACAAGTAAAAGTAAACGGAGGGAGTGACTTTTATCCCCGTTTTCTTCTTTGTCAATACTTAAAAGTGAAGAGAGGATGAACAATAGCAATGCAAATTTGCCAAAAGTTATATAATTGTACGCTTTAGCCAACTACTTTTTTATCCCACTTGGACATATGTCATAGTACTGAGTATTTATTCTCTTCTCATGTATATACATATGCACTTTAATTTTAATTCTCCTACACATATTTATTCCCTCTGTGCATGTTTACTTGTCCACTTTTGACTTTTCACGTTCTTTAAAAATTAATAAATGAAGTATATATTTTATCATAATATTCATATTTATTGATGTATAGTCTCAATAGCCTCAGAAAATGATTTGAAAATGAGTAATTAATATGAAGGATAAAATAAGAAGAAGAATTCTTTTTATCTATAATTGTTATTATAAAATATTATAATATATTTTTTAATTAATTTAAGAAAAATATTTTATTAGTTTTGCTATTAAAAATCCAATATATACAACAATGGTTCTTATGTTTGGATTTGAACAATTAGTTAATTGAAATGGATATCAACATGTTGATATACATGCAAGATATTAAAGAATTTAAAAGAAAAAATCTAGAATCAAAATATTAAGTTTCCCTCATATTCTTACTAATTTTCTTTTCAAATCGATGAACAACTTTCTTTGTCGTGACAACGAGAAAAAAGTCTGACTCTTTCCATCTCAAAGACGTAATTCCATCATATGTTTTTAATTTTTAAACTCCATTTTTTAATTATAACTAAAATGATGGTATATAAAATACATTTTGTATATGTTGCTATATATAATAACAATTAGAATGTTTTTAAAAGTTATTTTCAAAATACATAAAATACATGTCTAGCTAATTAAAGTGAATAGACATGTTCGGCCCATGCATCGCACGGACATGTATTGCTAGTATATATATAATTACCAATTTTTATTGCTTGTTCATATTATTTTCAGATGGAATATCAACGAGTTGGATAAACTCCCAGACATTATGAAGATGTGCTATTTTGCACTCGACAACTTTATTAACGAAGTGGCTGGTGATGCTTTTGAAGAGCATGGCATTTTCATTTTACCATATCTAAGAAATGCGGTAACTTCCTCTTTCTCTAAAATGTATCCCCTTTTTTTCGAAAAATATGATATATAAAGTTACTTGCTACAAGCAGCTAACATGATAGTGTAAAAATTCTTAACACTGTCTATGTGTATGAGTTAAACTGGATATGTTATAGGAGTATGTAATATAACCTAGTGAATAATACTACTGCGTGAAATCAAATTTTCAGTGGACAGATTTGTGCAATTCATACTTGAGAGAAGCAAAGTGGTACCATAGCCAGTATACCCCAACCATGGAAGAATATATGGACAATGCCTGGATCTCGATAACAGCTCCAGTAATATTAGTACATGCATATTTCCTCGTTGCCAACCCTGTAAACAAGGAGGCTTTGCATTACTTGGAGAATTACCATGACATAATTCGTTGCTCAGCATTGATTTTGCGGCTCGCCAATGATTTAGGAACATCATCGGTACTATCAATGTAGTTTAACATGTCATAGAAGGTTATCTGCCTTATTTTTATTTACCAACACTAGTCTTTCCATTGTTTAATGCAGGACTAGTTGAAAAGGGGTGATGTACCTAAATCAATACAATGTTACATGAACGAAAATAAAGCTTCAGAAGAAGAGGCTCGACAACATAGTAGGGCTTTGATTAGCCAGACATGGAAGAAAATGAACGAAGCTCATGACAGCCCTTCCCTACGATATATGTTACGTGTGCTATGAACCTAGCAAGAATGGCACAATGCATGTACCAGCATGGTGACGGCCATGGCGGTAATATCTCCACGACTAAAAATCACATCATGGCGTTGCTCTTTGAATCTATTCCTCCAGCTTACAAACGCTCTTCAGCAAAAACGAGACTCCCCTATGGTCAATTATAGAGAGAAATCCATGAATTAGGGTCAGTGGGTTCGGTATGCATATTACAGTATTACACAATGCATTATCAAAACGTAAACTACAGTGACTTGCATGGCATTTTTTACTTCTCATGGTGAATGAATATGCTTTCATAATATCCCCAGTGCTGTACATCATAGGAAACCCGTCTATTGAACAAGTTCAAAGTGCCAATATTCATACAAGGCTTAATACCTAGATGGACCCTTAAACTTGGCATGTTTTGTAAGATAGGCATATAAACTTATAAGGTGACCAGATAGACACTTAAACTTACTCAAAGTGTATTTTTCAGTTGTTTTGAAAACAAAAACTATATTTTTCAAACACTCACAATTTTCATGGCCAAACAAGCCCTAAATATATCACAAAATATTTTTTTTTAAAATGCAAAAATAAGGCAAACGCATATACATGAGACTATAAATGTGCACTTAAACCAATAAATACTCGCTAATCGCAATTTTGCAGCTTTCAATTAACTCGGATTTTTTTTTACACTTGAATAATTAAAAAACAATAACTTTAACCAATAAAAATCCTTAAAAAAAGAAATTTCAAATTAAGAAATTTCTAAGTTCAGTATTTCAAGTGTAAAAGAAATTTCAAATTAAGAAATTTCTAAGTTCAGTATTTCAAGTGTAAAAGAAATTTCAAATTAAGAAAACTGTAAAGCCGAGAAGAAAATCCTTAAAAAAAAGAAATTTCTTAATTTGAAATTTCTTTTTTTAAGGATTTTTATTGGTTAAAGTTATTGTTTTTAATTATTTAAGTGTAAAAAAAAAACTGAGTTACTTGAAAGCTGCAAAATTGCGATTAGCGAGTATTTATTGGTTTAAGTGCACATTTATAGTCTCATGTATATGCGTTTGCCTTATTTTTGCATTTTAAAAAAAAATATTTTGTGATATATTTAGGGCTTGTTTGGCCATGAAAATTGTGAGTGTTTGAAAAATATAGTTTTTGTTTTCAAAACAACTGAAAAACTTAAAAAATACACTTTGAGTAAGTTTAAGTGTCTATCTGGTCACCTTATAAGTTTATATGCCTATCTTACAAAACATGTCAAGTTTAAGGGTCCATCTGGGTATTAAGCCTTCATACAACAATAACATCCGTATCAACACAACAAACTTGGACAATGATCCTTTAATGAGAACAGATAAGGATGAATTGATACAGGATTGGGCCATAGTCTTGACTGCTAGTGCAACTGACATCCCAACAATTACCTTTCTTTTTATGCTGGCGAGTGGCGACTGCTAAATCGTCATTGTGTGTCACTTTTGGATGAACCCGATTCTTTTGAGAATTTGCGCCATCGTTCTTTGTTCTTTTCCACTGAAGCAGTTTTCTGAACAAATTCAGAGAGTCCTTGCCTCAAAGCCCCTAAGTCTACCCCTTTGCCCACCAATATGCTTGTGACACCCATTTTTGAAACCTGAAAACTACTTCTTTAGCTTACTATGTGGATCTATAGGATTTGCATGTACCAAATACTTTAATTTGGACCGACCAGCGATATTATTTGAATCAACTGAAATGCAGACACAATTCGCAAAGAGTGATCTTACCGCTTGTATATTCCGATTTTCATCATCAAAAAACAGCATCTCATTGTAAGGCACCGTTGTCTTTCGATTGATTTTCTGAAAGTGTTCCGTCTTATGTGTCCAACTGGAGAATATCTCCTGCAGCACTAAGCATTCAGTATAATGATGACCTCACACGGGAAGCAGCACCAGATAAAAAAATGAATATAGAGGGACTAATCATGAAACTGAGCATTTTAGAGTTTTACTCGGACAGATGCAGATCTTAGATTATCATGTGTGGCAACAAGCAAAGTTATCTTTCTGCCGACAACCCCAAGACCACCACCTCTCAAAGAAAAAAAGGAGTCAAGGAAATGTGAAGAATAGGAATCATTTTCCACTTTCCAACTCAATGACAAATGCTTAATGTGAAGAAAGAAATTTCAGTTGATGTTTCGAAAGTGAGAACTAATGAAGGTTCTGAGCTTTACTGATAAAAGATAAGGCTCTAAGGGCTAGTTTGGTTGGGGAACTAGTTATCCCGGGATTGTTATTCCACCCTCTATGTGGGATAAAATAACACTCAAATACCGCGGTAACTAATCCACCCCGTGGTTTTATCCCAACCAAACGTGGGATTAAGATGGTACCAAATTTTTATCCCAGGACTATTTTTGCTTATCCATCATACCAAACGACCCCTAACCTTTTAGTGAAGTACACAGAACTCGTGCAGTTTTGCCTAAAATTAGGCATAACTCATGTCAAAGATGCATAAGAAAATCTTAAATTTCAAAAGTAAATTACAATAAAAATAGTTTACTGAAAATGAAAACAACCAAAATAGGAGTGTGTAACTGGAAGTGAGATTCGTGCCAAAGGGAAGAGAGACAAAAGCACCTGGTTCAAAAGTGAGAATTCTGTTTCAAATGTGAGTCTGCCAGAGGAATATACAAAAGAGAATTTTCTGGTAATTTGGGGTAATTTTCCAGGATAGCACATTATCAAGGCAAGAAGTTGGCTAGGGAATATGGTGTCTACTAGTAGCCTGACGAGGACAGTACGATTTCTGTAGTGATGTTCCTGCCAGGAAGTTTTAGGAGAACTATGAAAAGAACAAGCAGAAGTTTCAAATTCCAAGGTAGAGAATTCCACAACTTTCACGCATTATCATCATCACTAAATTTTAGAATTCTGCAAGTTCAAACTTTTACAGTAGCCCATTCCATGAGAAGCATGTGACTTGAAGAAGAAATCCTGAAGACAAACTAGGACTTCCAAGTCCTGGGTTAGAGAACTAAAAGAGTATGCATTTTTTATTTTTATTTTTAATTTTTTGAGAAGGTAACAACAGAGTGAGTGCATTCTCCAAAATAGAATTCTAAAAGTTCAAACTCCTCAACTAGCATTCAGGTAATTCTGGAAATTCAATAGTCATGCCAGTAAAAGATGTAACGACATGGATGGAATGTAGAGACCAATAGAGGAAAGAACAAGGATGATAAAGTAATTTAATGTGGATAGTTGGAAGGAAAAGAACATGACACTTGGTGAGGGGAACGTCAACAGAATTTCCTAAGAGGTCCCTGGAATGATGAGCTTTGCCCACAGATGAATAAGTTTATAAGGAAAGTAGTGCGCATATCAATTGTTACAGAGTGTTGATAACAGATAAAGATAAACGCTTCATGACTACTTGTTTTAGACAAGTGCTGGTTTACGTGCCTAGATACCTGGGTCCCTCATTTGGGTTAAGCCACCAATCATAAGGCGAACAAGAATCCTATGCTTATTGCTAGATGGCCATTTTAGCCAAGGCACCTCAGTCTGAAATTTCTTCCTTTTGATATGTGAGAGGAACGCCACCTTGATTACTTTTCAGAAAAAAAAAAAATCAATACTAGATGTGGAACCAAGATGATGATGACGGTTATAAAACTATAAAAATATTTACTTCTCCTCCACGAGTAGAGGACAAAGTTGGTTGTAAGATATGTGAATCCGCATGTCCAACAGACATCTTGTGTCCAAGTTTATTCAGTGTCATAGCTGAATATGGACACGCCTTTAAATAAGTGGGTTAAGTGCGAATTAAAGAAGGCGTTACCTGATTTAACAATATTTAGAGAGTTTAAGTTTATACCATCCTATTTTCACCCACAACAAAGCAAAAATTATTTAATCTCTCCTAGCCCCAAATGCCAAGATAAACTAAGTTCGTCTTAAGTACATTCCTAACCATATATAGAAGGTGATTTGAGAACCAACCAAACAACCAAGATGGCAACACCAGCCAATTAGACCAGAATGTGGCTTACAAATAATTATGGACGATACAAATCTGAAAATGCTTTCTGAGTCTACCTTTCCCAGAAAATGTTTAACAAACCAAGTTGGAATGTAGTAATCAACAAACTATAACATACAGTAGTAAAGATTTTATGTATATGCAGGGCCAATCTGAAAAGTGAAATTGGGCACTAAATGTCTATGTTGAAAAACTTCTGAAATTGGACTAATGAACTCTATTTCCGATAAACTAAAAACTAGGTAACAAAAAGCCCTGAATCGAACTGCAGCATTTTGTTAAAGTTGTATCAAAAACTTGTTACCTGTAGTTTTATTTTTTGGTCATGAGGGGCTTTTTAAAGCATCATTCATTTTCTATGACATTAAACTCTTCATCCCATAACATATGGATAACATAGTTATGGACCTATTATTTTCTCTGTGTTTCTCTCTTCCAACCAACTGTCCCACTCCTCGACGATGGAAAGAGGGGAGGCAAGGAAGTCAAATGCTAACGAAGGAGGTATAAGGAAATAGGTTTTATCAATAAATATTATTATAGCATCAAAAGAAGAATGAAAAGAGATGCTGAGATTTCCAGCATCTCACCTGGGCTACAAACATTGATTTTATCCCGAGTTTCTTAAGGAAAGCGTTGGCAATATCTGGAGTGGGTGATCTTGAGGCAATAGCAACATCGACTCCCTTGTCCTTGAAGGCATGTAAGATACCTTTGGCCTGAGGATACATAGATGGCATTTCATTTTTGGAGCGGCATTCACTGAAAGAAGAAAGCAGACACAAATGGAATTATGAATAACAAGCTCACTTATTTTGGATAGATAACAGGGTGTTGAAAGTCGCAGAGAGTTGTAGCAAGCATGTTAAACATTAAACCAAATGAAAGCCCTCAACATAGAATTCAATCAATTCATACACCCTTGGCTTTAGACTATTGTGACATAGTATGTTTGTTTTTTAAAGTAGAGAGCGGAAAAGAAGCCATTGTGCTCTATTTCAACTCACTCACTCAGTAGCTTTAGCTGCAACCCTGTATGTATATATCATGCGTATCCATTGTGCTCTTTTTTTATTTCAACCCAAAAGCATATAAAGAAGGCAGAATAAAGGAAAAGTCAAAATTGGACACCAAATTAAAAGAGAAAAAACAATAGGGAGATTACCAATAAAAGGGCCAAAGGGTGTAATCAAGATCGAAGACGACTAGACGAGGAAGCACTTGAAACAGACCCATTATCTCAATTGCTTCATTCTTCACCTTTTCCTCTCCCATCTCTCACCCTTACCCGTCTCGCCTATTTCTTGAATTGTTATATCACTCACTCATTGTGTTCTTGGAATGTTACTTGTCTATTTTGAATTTTTTATTTTCTAAAATTAAATACTCCCCCCTCCCATTTTTAACTGCTGGTTTAACCAAAACAAAAGTGTCTCAAAATACTGAATTCAACACAAAAATTAATAATAATAATTTTTTTCAACTACATTCTTATATTAAAGAACTTCTCCTCCTTAGGCATCTAATAATTTCGTAAACTATACCGTTATTTTTTTCAGTGGGCCTCATAAGATCTAAAGTGACAGTTAAAATGGGACGGAAGAAGGGTATGAACTAACATTTGAAATACTATGGGCAATTTGCACGATTGCCCTTTTTCGGGGTTGGGCCTTAATTTTTGTCCCTCAAATTACTGGTCTTTAATTTTTTTCCTTCGCTTGATACCTTGAGGTTCTAGGTTTGAGCCGTGGCTCAGTCAAAAAAAATATCGCAAGGCAGAGTTTCATACCAAAATTAGGCCTATTCGAGCAAAAGTTAAGCCTAAGGCAAGCCTGTGCCTTAAGGCCTAACTTTTGCTCGAATATACCTAATTTTGGGCAAATATTAGGTCTTAAGGCAGAGGTTTCGCGAAAAGCCTTGCCTTGAGAAATTCTTTTTTCTTTGACTGAGCGGGGGTTATAAACCAGAACCTCAAGATATTTTCGGCCACTTTATTAAGCGAAAGACAAAAATTAAAGACCAGTAATTTGAGGGGCAAAAACTAAAGACCAGTGCGTTTGAATGGCAATCCGCACAAAAAAAAATGAAATAATTTTGACTAATAGCGAATTAGTTGATTTAATATATTTTCTTAACAGAATAAATGTGAGTGACAGCGAAATAAGTAGTTTTTTGATCCAACCGGTGGAACAATACGACACTCTAGTATTCGCATGGACTTCAAGTCTATAGATATTAGTAAAACTTAAATCATATAAATCACAGGTTCTTTAGTCAAAAATATTTAAAACTTACAAAGGATAGAATAATATTGCTCGACTTCCCAAAATAAACAGTGCTATATAACTGGAACTAACGTGCTATTAAACCAAAAAAACAAGATCAATCATGACCTCTCTCCTCTTCGTTTTGGAGACAACAATTAGTTGAACAATAAATTAATAGCCTACGGAAAACTGCGAAAACCGCCTATTTCAGTCTGAAATAGAAACCTGAAACATTTACACCAATTTCCCTCATTCATCTTTTAATCTCTTTGATTTAAACATGATAAACATATCTCACTACTAAATTAACCATGATACATCTGAATGCTGCCAAAATTCACGTGTTGTAAACTGGTTGCATTATATACCGTCTAAGGTCAGCTGGATAGAAATTGAAAATCAGGCAGCGAGTCAAACGCCATTAAAAAAGGGTTTTGTAAAAGGCTCCTGAATAATAAGTTAAATAATTCATCCTGCTCTAACACAAAAACAATACGAGCAGGTGCTGCTTCTTAGATTTAATTAACTGTCTAGAACTAACAAGGAATGAAGGAATAGACAACCACCTAGTTCACAACAGACAATTACTGCCATTAGGAAAGTGATCTATGCAAACTGCACAGATTTTGCCATACATACATAGTGAAAAAATTTCAATCTCAAATATGTTTACAAGGCATGTAAAAACACACGACCATCAAATTTGTTGATTTGAGCTCTCCTTTCCGAGATTTCTCCTCACTATCGACAGTGGGTTTTGCTGTAGCATAATATCAGCTCTATGTTCTCAAGCCCTCTCTTGTATCAACAGTGCTTCAAGCTCTTCTCTACGACGCTCCAATTCCTGGAATTATAATTATTAATATGTTTTCAGGAATGGTGAGTAGGAGATAAACAGATGAGCCAATCTCATCCGCGATGGTAATAGGAGCAGGTTAAGAAACAATTGTGCTATTCTTTACCTCGGTAATTTACTTACCGAAAAAGAAACAACTGTGCAATTCAAACTCTAATGGTGCAGTTAAGAGTTGTGAATGGGGATGAGGGGAAAGAGATTTCTTTGTTGACTGAACAGTTTCAAGGCTTGGTATCCCCGAATATGGAAGCCAGGCAATAGGCGTTTATTATCATTATTTAAAAAAATGAGAAGCAAAACCAAAAGCATTGTAATTCTCATGTAACATTATAGACTCTGCAAAACAACTTTACTCAGTGTAATTAAACTGAGTGGGAATAGATAAAGCAAAGAAGAACGATTACTCCCTTAGTCCCTTGGGATAGTTGGGAATACATGCTATATTAGATGTCTTTTTTAATATTATCATTATTTATTCAACTGAAAAGTCTAGGAGTACACTATCTCCTAGTCCAACTAAATGGTTGAGGTTGTAGCCCTGTAGGAGCAACAACCTGGAGATCCCAAGTCCGAATCCCCACTACAACAATTTCACTTAGCTTGGACACCACCGTCAATTTTATTTTATTTTTAAAAGGAAAATTATCACCAACTGGCTAAACCAGAATGTAATCAGACAGATTTCTGAAAAGTGAAAACCTTTTATCTTCAATATCACTGACCAAAAAGGTTTTCCAGCAATCCCTGGATCCAAATGTCCACTCTTGCACAAAATGTTGCTTCTGATTCCAATTATAATGTAATGTGCAACACTATCACCTAGTTTGGACACCAGACTCAATAAAAAATTGAACATTATCACATACTCGCTGAACCAGAATGTGATTAGACAGATTTCTACAACCACTATATCTGCAATATCACTTACCTAAAAGGTTTTCCAGGAGTCCCAGAATCCAACAACCTGCCCTCTTGTTGCACAAATATGCTGCCTCTGATTCCAACTAAATGCAATATCTGTCTAACTACCCACATGCTATGCTATTTATTTATTTTTTTCTGGAAAAAAGAGACTTACAATGACAACCGGCTGCCACCAAAGAATGAGATACACACATATGGGCAAACAGTTAAAAAAAAATACAAAGCCTAACTCTTTAATGTGAATAAATTTGAGTTTTTGAAGTCCTTGAATTTTTGTCATTTGAGTTAGGCCTTGCTGGGTCTTCTACTAATTATTGAGAGGCACTCTTGCAAGCTATTGCTTTTGAATTGAAACTCAATGGCAGAGCTGTGGCCCGGTTATAGTTTGTAGTAATATCACACCAGTCGATATTTGCAAGATTGGCTATAAGTATATACCATTTTTTATTTTTTACAACATAAAACCTTCTAGTCTAAAATAAATCCACTTTTTTTATAATGGTGGTGTCTGTGGCCAGCTTGCGCGCACCTCGACTAAATCCACGGGATACCTGCCACCTCCCACCAGCAACGGGTACCAGGTAAATCCACTTTCATCCAGTCGTAAGTTTAATATAGATATGGACATGAAGACGGTTCATCACTAATCTGGCTCTCCGTCCAACTTTTCTCTTTTCATATTGTCTCTAAAGGAGAGCAGTTTCATTGTACTAGTTCTGCATTGCAATTTGTTTGTTTTTATCTAAAGTAGGTGATGCAAAGAATGCAGTTAGCGTTTTACGAATATTTTGGAAGGTTGGATGATAGATGCTGTTTGGAGAGAGTGGCAGCAGCAGAAAACCAGAGGACCAGAGAAGACAAAACCAAGAAGAAATTTAGAGAGTGAGACCAATGCAAGGCTTGGAAAAGCATCACATATATAACTTTCCCCTGGTGTTCAGCTCAAGGTTTGCTTCCAAACTGACAAGAGTTACATGACATCATGGATTACCTGCAGATCCTGAATCGCTTGCTCCCTGGAGACTTCTTTCGCCTGGCGCGCACGTTTGATAAATCCAAAGCACAACAATCCCTAATAGAAACATAACAAGAAAAAAGAAAATGAAGGTTATTGCATCATATAGTACCCAAAAAGGACTCAACAAGATGGACCGTAATAGCAGGCATGCAGCCAGAAGTAAGCCCTCACTTTAATACGAGCTAATTGAAGTTAAAATAAACGCCACAGAATGCAGACATTCAAACAACATGCTGTAATCTTTAACAGCACACTATATATCATGGAGACCAAGTAAACACACTTAAAGACTTTTTCTTTTAATCAGGTAAACATATTTTCATTCATAAACATGGCCCAAAAGCTGGCCGTATACAAGGGGTATACCAAAAGGTAAAGAATCTACAAAAATAAATGATTCTCTACAAACTCCACCCAATCTCCTATGCAACTTGGGATTCTATGGGTTTACCAAATGAAAATAAGGGACCGGAGCAGTATAGGGAGCGGAAGAGGGACTTGCACATGGTATTCATTGACCTAGAAAATGCCTACGACAAAGTGTCAAGAGAGGTCCTATGGAGATGTTTGGAGGCTAAAGGTGTACCTGTGGCGTACATTAGAGCGATAAAAGACATGTATGATGGAGCTAAGACCAGGGTAAGGACGGTAGGAGGAGACTCGGAGCACTTCCCTGTTATGATGGGGTTGCATCAGGGATCAGCTCTTAGCCCGTTTCTATTCGCCCTGGTGATGGATGAATTGACGAGACAAATACAAGGGAAGGTGCCTTGATGTATTTTGTTCGCGGATGACATAGTCCTTATTGACGAGACTCGCAACGGAGTTAACGATAAGCTGGAGGGCTGGAGACAGACGTTGGAGTCTAAAGGATTTAAATTGAGTAGGACCAAGACAGAATACTTGGAGTGCAGGTTCAGTGGCCTACCACGTGAGGCTGACGGGGAAGTGACGCTTGATACCCAGGCCATTCAAAAGAAAAGAAGCTTCAAGTATCTTGGGTCTATTATACAGGGAGATGGGGATATCGACGACGATGTTTCACATCGTATTGGTGCAAGGTGGATGAAATGGAGGTTCGCCTCTGGAGTGCTGTGTGATAAGAAAGTGCCACCAAAACTCAAAGGCAAGTTCTACAAAGTGGTGGTTAGACCGACTTTATTGTACGGGGCGAAGTGTTGGCTAGTCAAGAAATTCCACGTTCAGAAGATGAATGTCGCGGAAATGCGAATGCTGCGGTGGATGTGTGGGCACACTAGGATGATTAGAATTAGGAATGAAGATATCCGAGACAAGGTGGGAGTGGCATCGGTGGAGGACAAGATGCGGGAAGCGAGGCTGAGATGGTTTGGGCATGTGAAGAGGAGAGACACAGATGCTCCAGTGCGGAGGTGTGAGAGGTTGGCTATGAACGGTTTCAGGAGAGGCAAAGGGAGGCCGAAGGAGTATTGGGGAGAGGTGATTAGACAAGATATGGCACAGTTTCAGCTCACCGAGGACATGACCTTAGATAGGAGGTTGTGGAGGACTCAGATTAGGATAGAAGACTAGGTGGCTTATCCTTTCACCATAGTAATTGTAGTTTTGCTCATTTGTTTATTACCATTTGATTTCTGCATTTGATTGCTGCTCATATTTGTTGGGCCGTTGTACTTTGGTTATCTTATTTATCTATAGTAGTTAATGCTCCTTTCTTTCCGGACTGTCCTACCATGACTTATCTCGCTTTCGTTATTCCTTGTTTCATATTGTTTTCGATATGCTTGGTCCTATCTGACCTTTTGTCTTGTTTTCCTCTCTTGTTCTCCTCTCTTGAGCCGAGGGTCTTTCGGAAACAGCCGCCCTACCTTTCAAGGTGGGGGTTAGGTCTGCGTACACTCTACCCTCCCCAGACCCCACATGGTGAGATTATACTGGGCTTCTTGTTGTTGTTGTAGGCTACTCCTTAATTTAGAAAAGCTCGACTCTACCCCCTCAAAATCTCTCTTATTTCTCTCTCCGTACCACCCACATAAACGCGAGTGGAACCACGTTCTATGCCCTGCGTCTGCTCCTCCTTCTCCCGCTCTTCCAACTAAATATCAACTCTTTTACAGTTCTGTAAGCACACTTAAGATTTACATGGTCATGCAAACAAGTTTAAGACCATCTAGCAGAATATTAGTTAACATAGCTTCCGATATCCTAATTGACCGGTGCGCACTGCTCGCATTCTTGTAAGGAATACTCCTGTCTGAAAGCCAAATGCAATCTGTTATATATATATATATTAATATTGATGCCAATGGGTGAGGTGGGTGGGGACTAACCGATCAAGAGAAGCAAGGCCACGCATCATACTTCTTAGGGATTGTGTCATATCAACTACAAGCTACAACAGTATAGGACCTGACAGACAAGAGATTGCCATGTAGCAACCTGATGGTTTCCTAAACTTACTGATATAATGTTAACTGCACCACAGGCAATAAGAAAGTAGCTAGCTATGTTCTGGAGAAGAATGAGGTTCTTCCTTTGCCCATATACTTCAGGATAAGCTCTGGTCATCACACCAACGCTAGAACAAACCAGAAAGAGGAGAAAGTAAGTTCCACCTTAAAAACCAACAATTATGTTAAGTCTGATTTCAACAAGCTCAGCAGGGCAAAAGTCTTGCTTACAAGATCTGGAGCATGCCCCTTCCAGCTAAAAACTCCAACACCTACACAAAGTCATTGAAAGTTGACATCAGTACTATTGGGCTTTTATTTCTTGTCAAAGTTATCGGGTCAAAATGTGCAAGCTACTAGAAAGCATGTTACTAAAATAATCATAATAAAGTCACTGTATACCACATAGAAGGATGTTCTTAAAGTTTAGCGCCAAAGAACAAATGGAACCTTTTCACTTGTGCTATGAGAAGCAAAACTGCTGGAACATTAAAATAATTAAGCTATACCTGGATTTATTAACTTGAATACGAGACTATAAAGGTTAATGTTGACTGATAATGAAAAGAGTAGAGAAGAAGACAAAAATGGCATAATACAAGTGACTGGATGCTTAACCGTGAACGGATAAGGCTGAGAACGAGTTTGAGCATTAAAAGGGCAGAAATTAATAGTGGGGGAAAACACCTCTTTTGCATCTACTAACTTCTAACTACGGGTCAACCAAATATATTTATGACATCGTTAGTACATCCTAGTGCTCCTTATATTTTATGCCATGTTTAACCTAGATATAAAAGATTGCTCGAATATCTATCTAAATGAATGATAGTATGGCATTCCAACATTTATAGTCCAAAAGGCCAAACTTGGTTCATCCTTAAACTTCATAATCTCTAAGTAATGCATGGCGTTTACAATTCTGAGTTATCAATTCTTTGTGTTAGATAAACTGCAACTAACACTCTTGCTTAATAAATCCCAGTCAAATCATAAACTCAACATTACCCCAAGAACATATTATCAATCTAACTTTTTTTTGATAGGGCATATTAACAATCTAATCTTTGGTAAGCAGTGGTATTGCCAATTGCATTTTCGTGTGGCATCCTCATGATTGGTTGACTCCCTACTTTTCACTATTATGTAGTTGTGGTTTTGGTCACTCGGTTGTTTTGTGTTATTATGTTAACAATCTACATTTACATTACCATCCCTTGCATCATTATGTGAATAAGCATGAACCAAATGCAAAACACATACTAGTAGCAGCATTAAAGTTTGATCTGTTCCAATTACAGCGCATCATTTCAAACATATGTCCGATTGATCATAACGCCAACAGATATCATAAGAAAAACTAAGACTTCACAACGAACCTTCCAGAACTTTATGAAAAAGCTCCACTCGGTCTCCGCAACGACCACAACAATTGCAATTAACACGGCATAACAGCGCAAAATTCCATCAAATACCTAGAAAAAATTCCATCATTTTAAATTTTGCCAAAAAAAAAGATTCATGCTCGACGTGAAGGATTATATTAAAAAATACCTAGTTATGATATTCAACCTGCCCTCATTTACCCAAACAGGAAAGACATTATTTTATTAGCAGAAATACATACGTCATAACCATGCATAAATGATCTCACGGCAGAGTAAGCATTAACAGCAACGCAGAGAATAGCAGCCAAGGCAGTAACAAAGCTGAACACTCTACAGGTCACCAGGAACGGGTCGGATCCGGGTCGGGCTCTAGTTGGTGAAATTGATCGCTCTCTCGCTGCTCCTTCCCCATCTCCCTCCATTTTCTTTCAGTTACTCCAACTTTAAAACTGCAAGTTTTTCTCAGCTAATTAGTTTTTCGGGGATGAAAATTTCAGGTAGTTTAGAATCTTCTGCTTTCGGGGTTCTTCACGAGCTTATCAAGATATTTCGTTGGTGACTGACACGTGTCTGTCACGAAAGGGAACTGCAGTCTGAGTTGGCCTTGAGTGAGATTAGAACAACTGGCAAGAATGTTATGGTAAGAGCAAAATATTGTCGACATGAAGAAGTCGACACATTCTAAATTTTGAATACATTAAATGTAAATTTTAAGTCCGCCTTTAATTAGATGGACAAAAATTATGATTAGTCACCGTCAATTACAGGTGGTCACTAAACGTGGCAACCGGTTCGGGCTAACCGGTTTTAATCGGTAACCGGACCGGTTAAACCGGAACCGATAGAACCGGTTAATTAGTTAGTCAGTTCCGGTTAACCGTGTAAATGTTTACCGGTCCGGTTCCAATATTTTAGAAACTGAAACCGGTAAAACCGGAACCGAACCGGTTTAACCGGTGAAAATTTAAAAAAAAAAAAAAAAAAAAAGGCAAAGAGTCGTTGGGCTTTAATGGACCGTTGCAAAAATGGTCGTTACCAAACGGTCAGTTTTTTAATTTTTGACCCCCAAATTTTTTTTTTTAACGCTTTTAACCCATTCCCACCCTTATATAAACCCTTCTTCATTTTCATTTTAATTCACATCAATTCACTCTTCTTCATCTTTCTCTCAAATCTCAATCTCTCAATTATAGTTACTTTGCAATAATTAGCCATAAAGTCTTATTATAGTTTCAACTTTCAATTATTAATTTTGTCATTATAATATTGTTGGTGGAGTTGGTGATTTTGCAACAATCCGAAATAGCTTTGGTGGATTTGCAATTCTAGCCGCCTTCACTTTGTTGGAAATTAATCCGGCAATTTGGTACCTTCGTTCCAACTCTATCTTTATTTTTCGCAATTTATTTTTCGCAATTTAATTTACGCAATTTAATTCTAGCAATTTAATTTGTTGTAATTTATTTTCTTGTGATTTATTTTCTTGTGATTTAAATTAATTCTATTTAATAATGTCAAAGAGGTTAAGACGTGGTGCCGGTAGTAGTAGTTGTACTGTTAGGGGTGCGCTTAATGGGGAAACATTTGTGGAAGAAACACCTAATTTAGGTATTGATGTTGGTAGAAATAATCCACTTTTAGGTCATGAGGCAATGCAACAACATTTTACCGACACTTTTAATGAAGACTTAGATGATGATTGTTGCACCCCATTTTAACCGAGGCTAAACAAAGCACAACTTATGAAACTCGAAAATAATTAATTATGTACAGAGTCGCCACCTAGCATTTAAGGTATACTAGGGTACCTATAAATTATTAATATATGCAGCTTAACATGGTCTACGAAAATAAGTGAGATTCTAGGTAAGGGTTCAAATTATTCCGAAGGGAAGGTGTTAGGCATCCTTCAGAATCCACAAATGTGGTTCCCGGCTGGACCAATTTAATTATACGAGGGATGTGTAAAAGGCTTGATTATTATTTACAAAAATTAATAGAATTTAGACTAAGAATAACTAACATGAATGTTTATGTAGTAAAAGGTGTAAGTATTTACATATGTATAAAAATACATATTACGTGATAATCTACAAGTAAATAAAGTGCGCAATTACAGTGACTAAAAATTTTAGCTTTAAATGAATATATTATAAGGATATTTACTTAACAATGAACGATTTGCTTTTGAATGAAAAAAAAACAGATTTAAACATATGTGATATAAACAATTATTTAAAAGGGTTATCTACAACTTAAGAGTTTGAGCATGTGAAAAGGTGTAAAGAATGGACATGAAATTATTCTGCACGCAAGGTGTGTTAACTAATTTAACTAGCTAAGTATGTACACCTAATCAATTAATTATGAGAGTACATTTTAAAACCTAAATATTGAGGCAAATCACCCTATTTATTTACTTAAGTGTGCTAAGCTACTAAATTAAAACTCTAGCGAAACATGATAACTATAAGAATATTAACTACAAAAATAATAACTGTCTAATATTAATTTATCTAAAACACATAAAATTTAAATCAACTAAGCAGATCATAAATAAATACCACTAGCCTACACCCTAAAAAGTAAAGTTTCACTATATTTTATGCTTGCATAATGTAAGAATGTAAAAAAAATATATATAAACAAAGAATTTAAGAAGCTATTTGAAATTCTTTTGAGTGTCATCTTCAAAAAATAACTTCAGATACCTGCATGAGACTTAATAAAAAATGTTAGTAAGAGAGTAAATAATTATCGGATGAATTAAAAAAATAATGAATAAACTTAAAATAAAAATCCGTCTTTATACATGAAAGGCCTTGGAAATCGACGGAAATTTCTTCATCGGCCGATTAATCTCCAAACACCCTTCTAACAAAACCGGCTTATTCGGTTCCTCGAAATTCAATACAAACTCATCAACAGAAATCCCTTTCCTCCTTACTATATTATCCCTTTCTAACCATTCAGGTTTCATTTCAAGATTAGCACATAACCAACTCTGAAACAAGTAATCAGAATAAGTCTCTAACTTTAAAACCACAACTCAAAACTGAAAACAAAGGCTTATTAGCACTAACAAAAGTAGACTTCCGAGAACCTTTAAAAAAGAACTCACCTTTACAATTCTCTAATACAAGATTCTTCCAAAAGGGTTCATGATTACAAAAGATATAAAAACCTAAACCAGTGTTTCTTGAATTATGAGATGATGGGTTGATATAAAAATTCCCAAGTGGTTGTACTCCATGGTTATCTGATTGTACTGAGGCTTTTAAGCTAAAACTCCCATCTCCTTCTTCTTCTTGTTGTTCTTGTGGTGCTATTTGGTATTGTTTGGCAACTGTTTCTTGTTTTGTGGAAACAGAAATTTTCTTTGATCTCTTATTCTTTCCATTTTTTTGTCTTTCTTTTTTGCTTCTTGAATATCAAGGTCTTGGAACTCAGCATTGTTTTGAGGAAATGGGGAGGTGTCGTGGTGATGTGGCGAGAGAGGCAGTGAGGCGGGGGAGCGGAGTGGGAGCTGTTGTTGGCTGCTCCGGTTCACCGGAGATGGAGCTCCTCGCCGGAGCAGCGGGAGGGGGAGGACGAAGTGGGGTGGTGTGGGCTGGTTCGTGGCTGTTTGGTGGAGGTGTGGTGAGGAAGATGAAGGCGGGAGCGAAGGGGGTGGTTTGGCGCGTCGCCGGAGCTCGGAGCTCCGGCGGAGAGGCGGCGGCGGCTGTGGAAAAAAAATGAGAGGGAAAATAAAGTGTTTAGGGTTTGATTTTGTTGGAAGAGAGAGAGGCCCAATCTGAAAATTAAGTATGTGTATGTGTTTTAGGTGTTGGATCCCATCATTAAATTAACCCCCTTTTTCTTATAATATAAACAAACACTCCTTTTTATGCCAAAAAATAATGAAGTCATACCCCTTTGTCACCAATCCATCATCTCAATTAACTCTTTTTAAAAAAAAAAAAAAAAAGAAGTGATGAGATCTTGACTTGATCAAATTTTACTCTGCGTTTAAAAATTAATTACTCTGATTTTCTCTGCACTGTCAGATTATATTAAAATATAGTTAATTAATACATGTATAAATAATAACGCAAGTATAAAATATAAATATTAATGTCTATGATATAGAAATGTATTGATATAAAATTAAGAAACAATTATTAATTGCACAAAAGTGGTAATATTACGCTGTACATGTGCAAAATAATGATTCTTGAAAAAATGACAATAAATTGAGAAAATTCCTAAAATAATGTTAATCATCAATAAATTGTTGAAAAAGTGTAAAAAATGTAAAAAATGTATTTCGTGCTCTTTAACGAATCAGGGCCCTCCAAAACGTTAATTTTAAGCACGTCGAGTCAAAATTAGGTGTCAACAATGATGATGAAACACAACCCCCCGAAAATCCCATACGAGATACATGTCCTGCACAATCACATACACAAGACAAACCGCCTAGAACTCGTAAGCCAACAGCTAAAGTTTGGAAATTTATGACTAAGAATAGGGAAAACCAAACAGCTACGTGTACCCTATGTGGACAAGTATTTAGTTTTAAGCAAGGAACTGGTAAGGATGGTGGAACGGGTACACTAAATGGTCATATGAGAACCAAACATATGGATATTTAGGGAGAACAAACGGGTTCAAATGTGGGGGGATTCAAATGACGATAGACCCACGAACCGGTAGAAATTTTAAGTATGACAAGAAAAAAGAACGCGTAGAAATAGCTAAAATGGCAGCTTATGATTGTTTACCATTTTCCTTTCCCTCGGGTTTGGGGTTTGTTACTTACATTCAACGTTGTTATAACCCGTTATTTGAGGGTATTCCTAGAAGTACTTGTAGAGCCGATGTTATAGATTTGTTTAAAAAATATAAATTTTATTTGCGTCATGTATTTAATTCTTTAAATTGTAATGTTTGTCTTACCGCTGATTTGGGTCTTAGTATTAGTCATTTAGATTTTTTTGCTATTACATGTCATTGGGTTGATGACAACTGGGTTATGCAAAAAAGAATTATAGCTTTTTTATATGACGAAGGAAAAGATCGTCACGATGAAAAATTTTTAGCCGATTCAATGTCTACTATAATGAGATTTTTTAACATTTATAGAAAAACACTTTGTATTGCTTTAGATAATGCTTCTAATAATACAAAGGCAATTGGTCTTTTAAAAAGAGAAATAAACCCTCCTCTAAGAAATATTTTTCATGTAAGATGTAGTTGTCACATTTTAAATTTAATTGTTAAAGATGGTCTTGTGCATTTTGATGATTCTGTTCAAAAAGTTAGAAATGCTGTTGCGTTTCTTTTTTGTAATGCTAATAGGGGAAGAATTAGAGATTTTAAGAATGCTTGTGTGGAAAATAACCTTAGACCTAGGAAAATTCAAGTAGAAATTGAGACTAGGTGGAACTACACTTACATTATGCTACAACAAGCATATGAGTATAGGATTCCCATACAACAAGTTCACAACAAATATAATACTGATAGTGAAGATTGATTAACTTTTAGGCATTGGGAAGATGTTAAAGAATGTATTGAACTCTTAGAAATTTTTTATAATGCAACTCTTGCTTTTTTTAGACAATTCTATCCCACGGTAACCGGAATTTTAGCCTACTTAGCGGAAATAGCTAGAGTTTTACAAGAGTATAAATATAAACCCGATTATCAAGTGACTATTTTTGAAATGATAATCAAATTTAAGAAGTATTTTTTTCCCATCCCAACTTTATTTATATTGGGTTCCCTTTTAAATCTTTGTTTAAAAGTGTCTTATACTAAAAATTTGGTTAGTCAAATTTATACATTTTTAGAAATTGAAGAGGGAGTTCAACCATCTTTAGCTGAAGCCGATCTCGCTATTGATGATGAGTTTAGAAAAGTTTTTACTCATTATTCTAGTTTGGAAGAACGTGCTACACCCGTTGCTCCACGCCCTACTACTTCTCAGAGTAGCAAAAAGGGCTTGTCGGGTTTAAAAGTTTTACATTCACAGCCAACTTCTTCTTCTACTGCAAACTTTGATGAATATAACTTTTATTTGATGCAGCCAAATGTGAATATCAAGGAACTGGATGAGTTGGACGTCTTAGCATGGTGGAAGAAGTACAAGGCAAGCTATCCGGTACTTTCAAGAATGGCTCGAGATATCCTTACGGTTCAAGTATCAACCGTGACTTCGGAGAGCGCATTTAGCCAAGGAAGACAGCAAATTGGAGACCATAGGCATTCATTATCCGGCTTTAGCTTGCAAGTACTAGTGTGCATTCGAGATTGGATTAGATCGGAGTGACACAACCAACTCTCAGAAGCGGAGCAAGGCGAAGAGGAAGAAATTGAAGATTTGATAGCTAGTGGACCGGACCAAATGGAAGACTTTGAAGATATTTCCATGACCGAATATGATGTGGGGGAAATTAACGAAATGGTTCAAAATTGGTGATTTTATTATTCTACTATTTTTGTATAACTCATGTATTATTTGAAAGTTAAAAAAAAATACAACTTGCAAATAAATGTTATCCAAGAATGAATAAAATATATGGCTCATTCAGCTTTGTTCTATTTACTTGTGTTCATATTTTTACTTTTATTAAGTTAGGAATATACCTAAAATATACTAAGAATATACTTATAAGTATATTAAGTTATATAGTATACTTTAACATATATAAGTATATAAGTATATATAGTATATAAGTAAGTATATATAGTATATAGTACATATATATAAGTATATATAATATGTATATATAGTATATATTAAGTTATACATATATGTAAGTTATACATATATATGTATACGAAAAGCACTATTCTGTATTGCTGACTTGCTGTTAGGTTGTTAGTCAGTAAATATTTAAACTTTAATTATAAAGTTGTATAACATATGTAAATATACCTACAATATACAAATAAATACTATAATATATATATATATATATATATATATATATATATATATATATATATATATATATATATATATATATATATATATATAATACAAAAAACAAAAACAAAAAAAGATTTTAAGCACTCCAAACCGGACCGGTTCCGGTTTGGAGTTTAAAACCAGTAAACCGGAACCGGTTAAGCAGTTCCGGTTTTTTAACCGGAACCAGTCGGTTCCCTAACCGGTTAACGGTCCGGTTCCGGTTGGAACCGGCTGCCACGTTTAGTGGTCACTCATAAATATCTAAAATATTATTGGAAGGAAGTACCGGTACAAACTATTACTCCCTCTGTCCCAAAAAATTGTGCTAGTTTCACTTTATACGAATTTTAAGGGGAAAAAAAAGATTTTTTCAATGTGTGATCTGAAATCATCTTATAAAATTAATTTATTTTTTAATATAAAAATGTGACAATCTTTTAGGACAAATCTATATCTATATATGTATACATTATAATAAAGCTAGACAAAACAACAGTGATGTGACACCTCTCTTTGGCCAAAAATCCTATTTATCTTTTTTTTCTCCTTTCTTTGCCTTTTTTCTCATTATTTTATTTCAAAAAGTCATCTAGATAACTCACACACATTTATTTTCATAATTTCTATTTCAATAATATGCATTAAACTTATCCTTTAATTCACACATTTTCATCTCCATAACTTCTATTCTTAATAATCTCTATTACTCCCTTGTCTTTTCAAGTTCATAACCCCCAAACAATATGTTACTTATAAATTATGACACCTTATCATAAATTTTCATTTGGTCACAAGTGAAAAATGGCAAATCCATAATATCTCTAACCTTTGCACCATTTTTACACCAAAATAGTAAAAATTAACTCCAACCCATTACACTATTTTTTACACCAAAAAAGAATATTCCTTTTACATTCTTCTCTCTCTTTTATATTATAGTATTTTCTTTTATTTAAATTTTATTTTTTTATTTCATAAAACAAATCTTTTTTTTTTCTTTTTTACATATTCATCCCATGTAATTCATATTCCTTTGTTATATAACCATTTAATAAAAAATTATTTTATACCATAAATTTTTAAATAATATAAATTGTAAGAAAATATTATACGTTATACATATTAATGGATATTATACGTTATACATTTAATATAATGTTATTTAATGTATTGAACATTGTGTTATAATTTTAATGTATTATGTTATTGAACATTGTGTTTTAATTTTAATGTATTTTTAATTCTAAATTATTATGTTATTGAACATTGTGTTATTTATTAACAACATATTATATTTTATATTTGCACTTTTCGTTTTTGTGATGGTTATTTTTTATACAATTATAACTTATAATAAAATTAACTTACAATTTTATATAAAAATAATATATACAAAATTAATTTATAAAAATTACACTCCAAAATTAAGATGTAAAATTAATTTTATAAAGATATTACATAAAAAATATTTAGGTGTATTAGGGATCTATATGAAAAAATTAAATTTTATAATATTTTAAATTAAAAGTGTTATATAATAAAAAATAAAAATAAAAATATTGATGAATAGTAATGGTATGGATGAATTTGGTGCAACACTATTCACACCAGTGGCGGAGCCAGGATTTCCGCCGAGGGAGTTCAAAATATAAAAAGGTAAACATACGAAAAAGCCTAAGGGGGTTCAACATCTATTATATATACATAAAAAATAATTTTAACCTTGTAAAAATTGTAGTTTTTTCCGCCGAGGGGGTTCGGATGAACACTCTCAGCTCTATGTGGCTCCGCCACTGATTCACACACCAAAATGGTGTAAGAAATGGTGTAAGGTTGGAGCTCCAAAACACCACTTTTTACACCAAAATAACATTTGGTGTAAAAAATGGTGCAAGGTTGAATATATGGCCTTAGAACAAGGCAGACATGTTCTTTACCTAACGCTTGGTCACTTTTGTTAGATATCATCCAATATTTGGTTATTTTCATTTTACATCCAATGTGTATGTTTAATTGATTTTTTCTTATTTTCCATTTCATTTTTTTACAAATTTCCTTTTATTTCCATTCCTTTTTTATGATCTATTTGTTTTATGTTTATTTGATTAGAGATGAGAATATTCGGTTGCAAATGAGGTAAGAGTTTAAAGAAGAAATAAAATGGCACCAAATTTGGGGCAGCATATGCTTATACATTGTTATATGTCAAAGAGGTTGCTAAATCTATTTTTTCTAAGCTAAAGCATTTGGGTGCAATGTTCAGTCGCGTAGATGATAAATAGAAGTACGTTCTTTGTTCGATTTTGTTCGGTTAATTTTAGATTTAAGTTTAAGAGAATTGTTTTTATACGGAGGTTCATGAAAATTATATTTAGAATTTGATAGTTTATTTTTATTTTCGAAAGTGATACACAAAAAATAATGTTCCTTTGGTTCCACTTTTATAATATGATTCGAAATATGAAAGTCAAACCTCTTAATTTTTTATGTCAATTCGGATAAAAATATTTCAAGTTCTTTGAAATAAAATTTACATGCTCATAAACTATATAAAAAAAGTAGTATAAATCACAATAGAAAGAAAAAATAATATTCACTTTTATTTTATTCTTTTTGTGGAAAAAGGGTGGAAAGTAAGTAAAGAAAAAAGCAACAATAAAAAAATAAAAAGTAAAGAGGACGTAAAATAATGGAAAAGGGAAAGACAAAAATCAATGCAAAGGTTAGAGAAGAATGATCGGCGGGCGAAGATGAAAAGGAAGGAAGAGAAAAAATAGAAAGAAAAAAAAAAGGAGAAGAATAAAGAAGTGAAAAAAGTAAAGAAAAGTATGAAAAAAAGTAGTTAATGAACAAAATGTTGTAATTTTGTGTGTGATTTGTCCTCTCTTAAAGAGAATAATCACTACTCTCTATGCAATGTGGCGTCATTTAGTGTCAAGAGATCATTTTTTACAAAATATATAGTAATATGTATACGGCAAAATTAGGTGTATAATTTAAACTTCGATAATGTTGCGGGCGTATTTTATTTTGGTATCCTTCCTTTTAGATTTTAAATAAGGAAGAATTATGAAATAGAAAAATCTAAACTCACTATGAAAAGATAAAAGATAAATTCTTATGCATATATATTTATATATATAAAGTACTAATTATACAACAAAATGTTTTAAAATTTATTACTCACCCGTACATAAAGAAATTATTTTTCTTTAAATTATACAAGACTAACAATGTTTAGGTGATAAAAAAATTAGAGAAAATATAAAATAAATGCTAATAATAAAATAGACTAAAACTTGAAACTAAACTAATTAAATTCGAAGGCTAACTTTTTAATATTCATATATAAGAAAACTTGGAGTGACTAGAATAGGCAGTATAGCTCTTGGTGGGAACATCTAGACATTGTTCTATTTTATTTTCTAACAAACCTAAGCAAAGACGCCTACATCCCGTTTATAATATAGTTTGATATGTTAAAGTGAGAATTTAATCATAGCTTATGCTAATTATCCTGAATTATGATGGCATAACAATGAAAAAGCAGTATGGTTTGAACATAAAGTACTTTTGTACTGCTTTCCGGATAGATCAACAACAATAACAATAAATACTCAGTGTAATTTCACAAATGAAGTTTAGGAAGCATAGAATGTATGCAAACATTATCTCTACCTTTTTTGCAGAGAGACTGTTTTCATCTCTACTTTTTTTACAGAGAGACTATTTTCATCTCTACTTTTGTTGTAGAGAGACTGTTTTCAATGGACCATCTGCTAATATATATATATATATATATATATATATATATATAATTAAAGCAGGACAGAAATTAAAATAACGACAGCAAAATAGCAATATAAACAAAGCAAAGAATAAGATACTATGTTACTATTAGGTAAGACTACAATATAAATAAGGAGAAGATGAGAAGAGGAGACGAGCTACTTGCCTCTCTCTTGTAAAAGTAGTACAAAGTAGTACACAACATAGCTGCCAAACCCTCAACCTACAGACCTTCCTATCCAGGATCATGTCCTTCTGAAGATGTGTCATATCCTATCTAATCACCTCCCCTAATTCTTTCTTGGCTTATCTCTACCTCTCTTAAAACCTGCTATAGCCAAACTGTCATACTTCTTTTCTGGTGCCTCAAATGCATCTCCGCTTCACATGCGCGAACCACCTCAACATCACTTCCCTTGTCTTGTTCGCCACGAAGCTGTTACTCTCACATTGTTGTTCTATATAACCTTGTTCTTAATTTTGTCTCTCCAAGTATGTCTGCACATCCATGCATCTGAGCATCCTTATCTCTGCTACCTTCATCTTCTGAACATGTGTGTTCTTGACGGGCCAACATTCGACCACAATTAACAATGTAGGTATAACACCATTCTTTGGGAATTATATAAATGATATATTGGCAGTTTCTTAAAGTGTTTCTTTGGGTTCTACGTAATATGCATGCCAGTCATCACTAATCAATTTCAGAAGTATCAGAATAGAGTCAACTGACTTTGTAGCAGTTCATGTATTTATTTTAAAATCTTATAGTATGTCTTCAAAAGACATTTTTATTTTTACATATGAGAAATTTGAAAATGTTCTCAAGCCCTCTCTTGTATCAACAGTGCTTCAAGCTCTTCTCTACGACGCTCCGATTCCTGGAATTATAATTATTAATATGTTTTCAGGAATAGTGAGTAGGAGATAAACAGATGAGCCAATCTCATCCACGATGGTAATAGGAGCAGGTTAAGAAACAATTGTGCAATTCTTTACCTCAGTAATTTACTTACCGAAAAAGAAACAACTGTGCAATTCAAACTCTAATGATGCAGTTAAGAGTTGTGAATGGGGATGGGGGGAAAGAGATTTCTTTGTTGACTGAACAGTTTCAAGGCTTGGTATCCCCGAATATGGAAGCCAGGCAATAGGAGTTTATTATCATTATTTAAAAAAATGAGAAGCAAAACCAAAAGCATAATAATTCTCATGTAACATTATAGACTCTGGAAAACAACTTTACTCAGTGTAATTAAGCTATAAACTGAGTGGGAATAGATAAAGCAAAGAAGAACGATTACTCCCTTAGTCCCTTGGGATAGTTGGGAATACATGCTATATTAGATGTCCTTTTTAATATTATCATTATTTATTCAACTGAAAAGTCTAAGAGTACACTATCACCTAGTCCAACTAAGTGGTTGAGGTTGTAGCCCTGTAGGAGCAACAACCTGGAGATCCCAAGTCCGAATCCCCAATACAACAATTTCACTTAGCTTGGACACCACCGTCAATTTTATTTTATTTTTAAAAGGAACATTATCACCAACTGGCTAAACCGGAATGTAATTAGGCAGATTTCTGAAAAGTGAAAACCTTCTATCTTCAATATCACTGACCAAAAAGGTTTTCCAGCAATCCCTGGATCCAAATGTCCACTCTTGCACAAAATGTTGCTTCTGATTCCAATTATAATGTAATGTGCAACACTATCACCTAGTTTGGACACCAGACTCAATAAAAAATTGAACATGATCACATACTCGCTGAACCAGAATGTGATTAGACAGATTTCTACAACCACTTTATTTGCAATATCACTTACCTAAAAGGTTTTCCAGGAGTCCCAGAATCCAACAACCTCCCCTCTTGTTGCACAAATATGCTGCCTCTGATTCCAACTAAATGCAATATCTGTCTAACTACCCACATGCTATGCTATTTATTTATTTTTTTCTGGAAAAACGAGACTTACAATGACAACCGGCAGCCACCAAAGAATGAGATACACACATATGGGCAACAGTAAAAAAAAAAAACAAAGCCTAACTCTTTAATGTGAATAAATTTGAGTTTTTGAAGTCCTTGAATTTTTGTCATTTGAGCTAGGCCTTGCTGGGTCTTCTACTAATTATTGAGAGGCACTCTTGCAAGCTATTGCTTTTGAATTGAAACTCAATGGCAGAGCTGTGGCCCGGTTATAGTTTGTAGTAATATCACACCAATCGATATTTGCAAGATTGGCTATAAGTATATACCATTTTTGATTTTTTACAACATAAAACCTTATAGTCTAAAATAAATCCACTTTTTTTATAATGGTGGTGTCTGTGGCCAGCTTGCACGCACTTCGACTAAATCCACGTGATACCTGCCACCTCCCACCAGCAACGGGTACCAGGTAAATCTACTTTCATCCAGTCATAAGTTTAATATAGATATGGACATGAAGAAGGTTCATCACTAATCTGGCTCTCCGTCCAACTTTTCTCTTTTCATATTGTCTCTAAAGGAGAGCAGTTTCATTGTACTAGTTCTGCATTGCAATTTGTTTGTTTTTATCTAAAGTAGGTGATGCAAAGAATGCAGTTAGGGTTTTACGAATATTTTGGAAGGTTGGATGATAGATACTGTTTGGAGAGAGTGGCAGCAGCAGAAAACCAGAGGACAAGAGTAAGACAAAACCAAGAAGAAATTTAGAGAGTGAGACCAATGCAAGGCTTGGAAAAGCATCACATATATAACTTTCCCCTGGTGTTCAGCTCAAGGTTTGCTTCCAAACAGACAAGAGTTACATGACATCATGGATTACCTGCTGATCCTGAATCGCTTGCTCCCTGGAGACTTCTTTCACCTGGCGCGCACGTTTGATAAATCCAAAGCACAACAATCCCTAATAGAAACATAACAAGAAAAAAGAAAATGAAGGTTATTGCATCATATAGTACCCAAAAAGGACTCAACAAGATGGACTGTAATAGCAGGCATGCAGCCAGAAGTAAGCCCTCACTTTAATACGAGCTAATTGAAGTTAAAATAAACGCCACAGAATGTAGACATTAAGACAACATGCTGTAATCTTTAACAGCACACTATATATCATGGAGACCAAGTAAACACACTTAAGATTTTTTGTTTTAATCAGGTAAACATATTTTCATTCATAAACATGGCCCAAAAGCTGGCCGTATACAAGGGGTATACCAAAAGGTAAAGAATCTACAAAAATAAATGATTCTCTCCAAACTCCACCCAATCTCCTATGCAACTTGGGATTCTATGGGTTCACCAAAAGAAAATAAGGGACCGGAGGCTACTCCTTAATTTAGAAAAGCTCGACTCTACCCCCTCAAAAGCTCTCTTATTTCTCTCTCCGTACCACCCACATAAACACGAGTGGATCCACGTTCTATGCCCTGCGTCTGCTCCTCCTTCTCCCGCTCTTCCAACTAAACATCAACTCCTTTACAATTCTGTAAACACACTTAAGATTTACATGGTCATGCAAACAAGTTTAAGACCATCTAGCAGAATATTAGTTAACATAGTTTCCGATATCCTAATTGACCGGTGCGCACTGCTCGCATTCTTGTAAGGAATTCTCCTGTCTGAAAGCTAAATGCAATCTGTTATATATATATATATATATATATATATATATATATATATATATATATATATATATATATATATATATATATATATTTATGCCAATGGGTGAGGTGGGTGGGGACTAACCGATCAAGAGAAGCAAGGCCACGCATCATACTTCTTAGGGATTGTGTCATATCAACTACAAGCTAGAACAGTATAGGACCTGAAAGACAAGAGATTGCCATGTAGCAACCTGATGGTTTCCTAAACTTACTGATATAATGTTAACTGCTCCACAGGCAATAAGAAAGTAGCTAGCTATGTTCTGGAAAAGAATGAGGTCATTCCTTTGCCCATATACTTCAGGATAAGCTCTGGTCATCACTCCAACGCTAGAACAAACCAGAAAGAGGAGAAAGTAAGTTCCACCTTAAAAACCAACAATTATGTTAAAGTCTGATTTCAACAAGCTCAGCAGGGCAAAAGTCTTGCTTACAAGATCTGTAGCATGCCCCTTCCAGCTAAAAACTCCAACACCTACACAAAGTCATTGAAAGTTGACATCAGTACTATTGGGCTTTTATTCTAGTCAAAGTTATCGGGTCAAAATGTGCAAGCTACTAGAAAGCATGTTACTAAAATAATCATAATAAAGTCACTGTATACCACATAGAAGGATGTTCTTAAAGTTTAGCGCCAAAGAACAAATGGAACCTTTTCACTTGTGCTATGAGAAGCAAAACTGCTGGAACATTAAAATAATTAAGCTATACCTGGATTTATTAACTTGAATACGAGACTATAAAGGTTAATGTTGACTGATAATGAAAAGAGTAGAGAAGAAGACAAAAATGGCATAATACAAGTGACTGGATGCTTAACTGTGAACGATAAGGCTGAGAACGAGTTTGAGCATTAAAAGGACAGAAATTAATAGTGGGGGAAAACACCTCTTTTGCTGCAGCAAACAAACCATTGCATCTACTAACTGCTAATTACGGGTCAACCAAATATATTTATGACATTGTTAGTACATCCTAGTGATCCTTATATTTTATGCCATGTTTAACCTAGATATAAAATATTGCTCGAATATCTATCTAAATGAATGATAGTATGGCATTCCAACATTTATAGCCCAAAAGGCCAAACTTGGTTCATCCTTAAACTTCATAATCTCTAAGTAATGCATGGGGTTTACAATTCTGAGCTATCAATTCTTTGTGTTAGATAAACTGCAACTAACACTCTTGCTTAATAAATCCCAGTCAAATCATAAACTCAACATTACCCCAAGAACATATTATCAATCTAACTTTTTTTTGATAGGGCATATTAACAATCTAATCTTTGGTAAGCAGTGGTATTGCCAATTGCATTTTCGTGTGGCATCCTCATGATTGGTTGACTCCCTACTATTACTATATGATGACGACTTTTCACTATTATGTAGTTGTGGTTTTGGTCACTCGGTTGTTTTGTGTTATTATGTTAACAATCTACATTTACATTACCATCCCTTGCATCATTATGTGAATAAGCATGAACCAAATGCAAAACACATACTAGTAGCAGCATTAAAGTTTGATCTGTTCCAATTACAGCGCATCATTTCAAACACATGTCCAATTGATCATAACGCCAACAAATATCATAAGAAAAACTAAGACTTCACAACGAACCTTCCAGAACTTTATGAAAAAGCTCCACTCGGTCTCCGCAACGACCACAACAATTGCAATCAAAACGGCATAACAGCGGAAAATTCCATCAAATACCTAGAAAAAATTCCATCAAAACCACAATAAGTAGGCGTTTGGCCATAGGATTTGGGACTCCAATTTCAAGTTTTGATTTGAAATCAATGTCTTTTTATGAAATTTGCACAAAACTTCAACTTCAATTTCAAATCATGATTTCAAATGTTTTAAAATGTAAAATTTGACCCATGAGTTTATATTTTGTTAAAAAGACCCATCATTTTAAATTTTGCAAAAAAAAAAAAAAAGATAGCACGCTCGATTAAAGAATACCTAGTTACTACTATTGTTGATATTTTGGACTAGTTAAAATTATGTGTATTTGAAAGCTTGTCATAGCATGTAATTCCAAGCATTGATCTATAAAAAGAACATGGAGGTATGCAATTTATGGCGCCTTAGGAGAATCCCTGTATAAGAGTTGGACAAGTTTTGATAGTTTTCACAAATTGTGGCGTTTTTATGTTTACGAGAAAAAAATAGGAACACCATAAATTCAACCTGCCCACAGGACAGACATTATTTTATTAGCAGAAATACATGGGGCAGTAAGGGGGGCTTACGTCATAACCATGCATAAATGATCTCACGGCAGAGTAAACATTAACAGCAACGCAGAGAATAGCAGCCAAGGCAGTAACAAAGCCGAACACTCTACAAGTCACCAGGAACGGGTCGCATCCGGGTCGGGCTCTAGTTGGTGAAGTTGATCGCTCTCTCGCTGCTCCTTCCCCCTCTCCCTCCATTTTCTTTCAGTTACTCCAACTTTAAAACTGCAAGTTTTTCTCAGCTAATTAGTTTTTCGGGGATGAAAATTTCAGGTAGTTTAGAATCTTCTGCTTTCGGGGTTCTTCACGAGCTTGTCAAGATATTTCGTTGGTGACTGACACGTGTCTGTCACGAAAGGGAACTGCAGTCTGAGTTGGCCTTGAGTGAGATTAGAACAACTGGCAAGAATGTTATGGTAAGAGCAAAATATTGTCGACATGAAGAAATCGACACATTCTAAATTTTGAATAGATTAAATGTAAATTTTAAGTCCGCCTTTAATTAGATGGACAAAAATTATGATTAGTCACCGCAATTACAGGTGGTCACTCATAAATATCTAAAATACTAGAGGGTCTATGCGCACGGGCCCAACACTTCGGATTATAGTGTATTTATATATATGTAGTTGTGTTTTGCTAGTGATAATATATATATATATATATATTATGTTCAAAATACGATTAATATAACATTGTAGTTTATGATCCGTATATAAAACTTTATTATATTCGTGTTTGCTACGAAAATTTATTAATACTTTTTAAAAGAGAAGACTTCTTTAAAAGAAAACTATTTTCCTCTTTTTGAGCTAAAATAATAGCAATATTTAAGCATCAGTTGATATTTTCAATTTTAATTCGATTAATTTAAAGGTGTAAAATACTTATTATTTTTTATCAAATTTTGATTTGGATAATTCTAATTCAAATTATTAAATTAATTTTATATGTTTAAAATGAAACAAAGTATAAATTGATTTTCTATTTAAACGAAGAAATGCTATTTTTTTAATTTTTGGTAAATATTCTCGATTTAGCTCATTTTACTTGTCATGTTGTCTTTTGTATAGTTTTTTAAGGAAACGTGAATTAGAATTATAATTTGACTAATTTACCTTATTCATTATTTTTTTTTACGTTGCCTTTTTTTTAAAATATGGGGTCCACTTTTTTTTCATGAGTTTGGAGAGGATGGGGTCCACTTTTTTTTGCATGAGTTTGGAGAGGGTGGGGTTCGACCTTTTTTTCTTTTCTTTTTTTAATATTGTTTGGTGTTTTTAGTGTGGGGTTCACTTTTTTTTTTTTAAGAGTGACTGACGACGAAGCATGGGTAAACCAATGCTTCTATATAGTAGAAAAATAGAAATATAATAAAGTATTTCTATCTACTTTTTAGAAGAGTTGGTAATATAAAGTATAAAACGTCATTTTTTTGCCCTTAAATAAAAAAGTGGGTGGGACCACAAAGGATTTTTTTGCCCTTAAATAAAAAAGTGGGACCGAACACGGACGACGATCTTGCCTCTATAAACCGGCTCTTCTATATAGTAGTAATACTAAAGTAATACATATAATTTTTTTTATCAAAATTTGATTTGGATAATTCTAATTCAAATTATTATATTAGTTTTACATGTTTAAAATGAAACAAAGTAGAAATTTAATTTTCTATTTAAATGAAGAACTTTTATTTTTTAATTTTTAGTAAATATTTTTTATTTAACTCATTTTACTTGTCATGTTATTTTTTACACGGTTTTTTAAGGAAACGTCAATTAGAATTAGAATTTCACTAATTTACCTTATTAATTATTGGATCTCCATTTAATATTATTTTTTCTTTTATGACATTAATCTCTTTTCACATTTATTAGAGTAAGGAAAAAAATGAAAAAATAATTAAATTCTATCTTATTTTAATATATAAGTATTTTAAGTATGTTGTTGTACAATAATTTCATTTGCTCCCACTAATGGGTTGATACACATGTGACAAGGAATCCATCATTATTGATTTAATTGTTTGATTTTTTAATATAGGATTCACTTTTTTTTTAACATTTTTTGTTTTTTTAATATGGGATTCACTTTTTTTTTATATTGCTTGATTTTGTTAATATGAGGTCCACTTTTTTTTTCCCGTGAGTTTGGAGGTGGTGGGTTCTACTTTTTTTAATATTGATTGGTGTTTAATATGGGGCTCACATTTTTTTTTATTATTAGTTGTTGTTTAAAATATATGGGGCCCATAATTTTTTTTTAAATTGGAACGGACGACGAAAAAGTTGAGCCAACCGGCTCTTCTATATAGTACAAATTATTGGAAGTACCAGTACAAACTATTACTCCCTCAGTCCCAAACAATTGTGTTAGTTTCACTTTATACGGAATTTAAGAAAAAAAAAAGATTTTTTCAATGTGTGATCCGAAATCATCTTATAAAATTAAATTATTTTTAAATATAAAAATGTGACAATCTTTTAGGACAAATCTATATCTATATATGTATACTGTATAATAAAGCTAGGCAAAAGAAGAGTGATGTGACACCTCTCTTTGACCAAAAATCCTATTTATCTTTTTTCTCCTTTTTTTGCTTTTCTCTTCATTATTTTATTTCAAAAAGTCATCTAGATAACTCACACACATTTATTTTCGTAACTTCTATTTCAATAATATGCATTAAACTTATCCTTTAATTCACACATTTTCATCTCCATAACTTCTACTCTTAATAATCTCCATTACTCCCATGTCTTTTCAAGTTCATAACCCCCAAACAATATGTTACTTATAAATTATGACACCTTATCATAAATTTTCATTTGGTCACAAGTGAAAAATGGCAAATCCATGATAGGGCATGTCCAACCTTTGCACCATTTTTACACCAAAATGGTGGAAATTAACTCCAACCCATTACACTATTTTTTACACCAAAAAAGAATATTCCTTTTACATTCTTCTCTCTATTTTATATTATATTATTTTCTTTTATTTACATTTTATTTTTTTATTTCATAAAACAAATCCTTTCTTTTTTACATATTCATCCCATGTAATTCATATTCCTTTGTTATATAACCATTTAATAAAAAATTATTTTATACCATAAATTTTTAAATAATATAAATTGTAAGCAAATATTATACGTTATACATTTTAATGGATATTATACGTTATATATTTAATATAATGTAATTTAATGTATTTTCAATTTTAATGTATTGAACATTGTGTTATAATTTTAATGTATTATGTTATTGAACATTGTGTTTTAATTTTAATGTATTTTTAATTCTGAATTATTATGTTATTGAACGTTGTGTTATTTATTAACAACATATTATATTATATATTTGCACTTTTCATTTTTGTGATGGTTATTTTTTTTATACAATTATAACTTATAATAAAATTAACTTACAATTTTATATAAAAATAATATATACGAAAATTAATTTATAAAAATTACACTCCAAAATTAAGATGTAAAATTAATTTTACAAAGATATTACATAAAAAATATTTAGGTATATTACGGACCTAAATGAAAAAATTAAAATTTATAATATGTTAAATTAAAAGTGTTATCTAATAAATAAAAATATTGATGAATAGTAATGGTATGGATGAATTTGGTGCAACACTATTCACACCTGTGGCGGAGCCAGGATTTCCGCCGAGAGGGTTCAAAATATAAAAAGATAAGCATACGAAGAAGCCTAAGGGGGGTCAACATCTATTATATATACATAAAAAATAATTTTAACCTTATAAAAATTATAGTTTTTTCCGCCGAGGGGGTTCGGATGAACACTCTCGGCTCTATGTGGCTCCACCACTGATTCACGCACCAAAATGGTGCAAGGTTGGAGCTCCAAAACACCACTTTTTACATCAAAATAGCATTTGGTGTAAAAAAAAAATGGTGCAAGGTTGGAGATGGCCTTAGAACAAGGCAAACATATTCTTTACCTAACGCTTGGTCACTTTTGTCAGATATCATCCAATACTTGGTTATTTCATTTTACATCCAACGTGTATGTTTAATTGATTTTTTCTTATTTTCCATTTCATTTTTTTACAAATTTCCTTTTATTTCCATTCCTTTTTTTGATCTATTTGTTTTATGTTTATTTGATTAGAGATGAGAATATTCGGTTGCAAAGGAGGTAAGAGTTTAAAGACGAAAGAAGAAATAAAATGGCACCAAATTTGGGGCAGCATAGGCTTATACATCGTTATATGTCAAAGACGTTGCTAAATCTATTTTTTCTGAGTTAAAGCATTTGGGTACAATATTCAGTCGCGTAGATGATAATCAGAAGTACGTTCTTTGTTCGATTTTGTTCGGTTAATTTTAGATTTAAGTTTAAGAGAATTGTTTTTATACGGAGGTTCATGAAAATTGTATTTAGAATTTGATAGTTTATTTTTATTTTCAAAAGTGATACACAAAAAATAATGTTCCTTTGGTTCCACTTTATAATATGATTTGAAGTATGAAAGTCAAACCTCTTAATTTTCGATGTCAATTCGGATAAAAATATTTCAAGTTCTTTGAAATAAAATTTACATGCCCATAAACTATATAAAAAAAGTAGTATAAATCACAATAGAAAGTAAAAAAATAATATTCACTTTTATTTTATTCTTTTTGTGGAAAAAGGGTGGAAAGTAAGTAAAGAAAAACGCAACAATAAAAAAATAAAAAGTAAAGAGGACGTAAAATAATGGAAAAGGGAAAGACAAAAATCAATGCAAAGGAAGGAAGAGAAAAAATAGAAAGAAAAAAAAAGGAGAAGAATAAAGAAGTGAAAAAAGTAAAGAAAAGTATGAAAAAAAGTAGTTAATGAACAAAATGTTGTATGTATACGGCAAAATTAGGTGTGTAATTTAAACTTCGATAATTTTGCGGGCGTATGTTATTTTGGTATCCTTCCTTTTAGATTTTAAATAAGGAAGAATTATGAAATAGAAAAATTTAAACTCACTATGAAAAGATAAAAGATAAATTCTTATGCATATATATTTATTTATATATATAAAGTACTAATTATACAACAAAATGTTTTAAAATTTATTACTCACCCGTACATAAAGAAATTATTTTCCTTTAAATTATACAAGACTAACAATGTTTGGGTGATAAAAAAATTAGAGAAAATATAAAATAAATGTTAATAATAAAATAGACTAAAACTTGAAACTAAACTAATTAAATTCGAAGGGTAACTTTTTAATATTCATATATAAGATTTTATTTTTTTTAGTTTCTTCTTCACTGCGCGAAACGCGGCCAATTTCACTATTTAATAAAGAAAGTAAGATAATTTTTTTGAGATGAAGTGAGTACTCAAATAACATATGACTTACTAATAAGGAAGGAAAACTTGGAGTGACTAGAATAGACAGTATAGCTCTTGGTGGGAACATCTAGACATTGTTGTTGACACCCAATTTTGTCCCACCTTTCCTCCAAAATACCTATTTTTCGCTACTAATATTTTGGCAACTTTAAAAAATAATTATTTGCATTTTTACTATAATTAGCTTTTATTAATACCGGCATTTCATTATCCTGTCATTATCTTTTACTACCGCCATTACTACCATTATTATTATTATTATTATTATTATTATTTGTTACTATTTTTTATTATTACTAGTATTATCATAATTATCACTTCAGCATTTTTTACCGTCTTACGCACACGCATCGCATTTATCTTCGCATAATTAAATAACAGCATTCACTTACTGTTGAATTTCAAATATTATTGCACTGCTATTATGATGGCATATAATTTATTACCCGAGTATTAATAATTGCACATTTTATATTAAGTAATTTAAATTGGTCTTTTATTTAAATGTAGTAGCCCAATCAACTCATACTATTTTCGGACCAATTTTCAGAACCAGTCCACATTTTAATTTACCAGCCCAAATCAGCCCATACCCAGTCCAAATTTTGACCAGCTCTGTCGTTTAACAAGGAACCATTAGGGTTCCTTGTTCATTTTTTCACCTTCACGCCGCCACCCCCTGCTCTCTCCTCGCCTCCTTTCTCTCTCTATCCCACGCTTCCCTCTGACATCCCCACTCCCCTCTGCCGCCTCCACTCCACCATGCCCTGTCCCCCCACGTTGCCACTGCCACCCCACTTCCTTTGTCCCCCCACGCTCACTGCCATCCCCATTCCCCCAAGTTCCCCACGCGTATTTCCTTCTATATTCAACACAATGCAAAGCAAAACCCTATAAATAGGGGGCGTTTGAATCGTTTGAAGGGGTCCCCTTGCTTGGTCACGAAAATTCCCTTAAAGCAAAGAGTTGGAGCATTTTGAATACCCCGCAAATACGAGTGTTTAATCGCTCAAGCCATTCTTTTTGAAAATATTAATTTTCTCTAATCTTACTGATATCGTCACAAATACGCATTCTGTTCTTTCTTTTTTTGCTTCGGGTGTTGGTCTGAATTCGAGCGTAAGCAAGTTCGATTTTCGTGGTGCTTCGAGGTTAGATCGAAACCTTCGCCTCATTTCGCTGCACCCGAAGAAGGTTAGTAAGCTTCCCTCTTTTAGCATATTTTAGCCTTTTATTTGTATTTTTTGTTTATATGTGTTAAGTTGATTAGCTACGACAATCGTTAGTATAACTAGGAAGATATGTGTTAAGTGCTAGCCTTGTTTGGTCGTGTTGTCCTAATTGCTAATGGTAGCCATGTTTAAAGAGTAATTTAAATATCAGTTTAGGTCTTTAGATTTAAGCATGTCAACTGATCAGTTTAATCAGCATTATGCCTATTTTAGCTCATGTTCCATATATTGTTTAGTTTACTGTCTTGTTTAGCTGCACCTCTCTACTATTTTCTTAGTTGAATCCACTTCCATTATGCTAAGAACATGATATCAGTAGCTCTTGGACCACGTTTAGAAAGTATCTCTCCTGTCTAGTTCTATCTGTGCCATTAAATTCATTAATACAGAGTATGATGCATGTTTAATGGTCACTAGTGGTTTATACATTATTGGTAATTTATGTGAGTTGGATCAATGGTATTTAAAGGGGTTTTGAGCCATCATGTGACTAGCATAAGATCTGTTTTTGGGAAGGGATTTGCAAGTTTAGATAAAATATGATGTGTTCTTGTGTCATCAGTGTCCAAAATGTGTTTCTTGTACTTTATACGCTTGTTAGTTAACTGCTAGATCAGTCTATTAGCTGTTAGTGTTAATAGATATTGTGATAGTTCCTGCTGGGATTAGGCTTAGAAGTTTCACCTATGTCCAGCATATAAATTAGTTGGATAGTTAGCCTTGATGTGGTCCTTCTGAGTCAGTTTTTGTTGTTGTGTTGCTTGTAAACTACCTGGTTGGCATCCCATGGTTAAAATGCTGAAATGACTGATTTAACTCTGCTTGCACTCATATAGAATGAGTAGTGGATAATTTAGTTCTACTACACCTTATCTTGCATAAATTTCCTAAACTGTTGGTTCTGTTTTGGTCCCATTTGAATCAAGTTCGAAGTTTTTGAATGATTGTCCCCAAGTTCGAAGTTGTACTAGCATATAAGTTATTCAAGCCATCGTGTTATGGTGGTTCCTCATTCCTGTGAAGTTGCCATTATTTGCCAGTATTTTAGTTCCTCTAAGTTAAAGTCTACGTGGGCTGCTGGTTATTTTTAACTCGTTGTTCATCTTGATTATTGAAACAGTTAGTCTGGAACTGCTTTAGAAAGCTCAGAGATAGATAGATTGTTTGATTGTGTTTTGCTTGGTAAATTAATGTTATCTACTCCTTAAAGTCAGTAAGGTATTAACTGAGTCTAGAAACCGGTTCAAATATTCCAAGAGGATTAGTTTATAAACGTTAGGGTGATCTTGAATAAACTCTTAAATTTAGAAGTTATTACTTATAGAACTCATTGGCAGCTTTGTAGAAATCCTTAAAGTTGCGTTCTTCTTAGTTTAGTTTGATTGGTTCTTATCCTCAACCTTTGTGTCTGACCTCGAACGTGCTAGAATTAAGGTCTTTATTGATAAATAAGATCCAAAAGAAAACTGTTCATGCCTACATCCTGGCCTGATCCGTTAATTCTCGTAATCAAAGAATAGTGTGTACTCTTAGTTGCTATGTGGAAGAGGTTTTCCATTCCAAAAAATATTCAAAATGAAGGACGTATGTTTTAATTATTATATATTCTTTGCAAAACACAACTTTATGTGAAGATCATTTGCTAATTGTTATGTCTCTCATTTTTTTCTACATGTACACATCGGAGCAAACGGAGTCTTAATTCGGGACTTTATCAAAACAAAGTCTCAAGATGAGACTCGGCACATCCCTCCATATAGTCATCTTGTGTCGCAATTCTTAAATCACCTCGGGCAGGCGAAACTCGTTAGAGATCTCCTGCAACATTTTTTTTTCTTTTTTTTTTTCCTTTCCTTATCATTCATTTCCTCTCATCCATCTTTATGATTGCTAATTTGTCTATGTTTTGGATTGTGTGCGGTTTAAAATTAGGCGCAGGATCTATGATTCACGTAGGATTAGAAAGGGGTAGATTTTATCGTTTAGGATCACCGCTCTGAACATTAAGTACTTATTTTCACCATATAGAGTGCACCATTCATATAATAACACTTTAAACTTTGTTAGTTATAAGTTATCTTTTTTTCTTCAAAGCTACTTTCTTAAATTTTAAACCTTAACTAATTAACCTAAGTTTGGCCGGACAACCGTAGTTAACGGATTCTAAAGGATGCCTAACCCCTTCCCTTTAGGATAATATAGAACCTTTACCTAGAATCATACTGATTAAACAGACTATTAACGGAGGTTTAGTTAGCTTTACCTTAGTTAATAATTAGGTGCCCTAATTCACCTTAAAATCAATTAGGTGGCGACTCCTTAAAATAAAGCAATCTAGGAATCTCCAATATGTTGTACTCCGCTTCAACCCGGTTAAAATGGGGTATAACAATTGTTCTATTTTATTTTCTAACAAACCTAAGTAAAGACGCCTACATCCCGTTTTAGACTATAGTTTGATATGTTAAAGTGAGAATTTAATCACAGCTTATGCTAATTGTCCTGAATTATGATGGCATAACGATGAAAAAGCAGTATGGTTTGAACATAAAGTACTTATGTATTGCTTTCCGGATAGATCAACAACAATAACAATAAATACTTAGTGTAATCTCACAAATGAGGTTTAGGAAGGGTAGGATGTATGCAAATTTCATCTCTACCTTTTTTGCAGAGAGACTGTTTTCATCTCTACCTTTTTTGGAGAGAGACTGTTTTCATCTCTACTTTTGTTGTAGAGAGACTGTTTTCAATGGACCATCAGCTATATATATATATATATATATATATATATATATATATATATATATATATATATATATATATATATATATATATATATATATAATTAAATCAGGACAGAAATTAAAATAACGACAACAAAATAGCAATATAAACGAAGCAAAGAATAAGATACTATGTGACTACTAGGTAAGACTATAATATATATAAGGAGAAGATGAGAAGAGGAGATGAGCTACTTGCCTCTCTCTTGTAAAAGTAGTACACAACACAGCTGCCAAACCCTCAACCTACAGACCTTCCTATCCAGGATCATGTCCTTCTGAAGATGTGTCATATCCTATCTAATCACTTCCCCTAATTCTTCCTTGGCTTATCTCTACCTCTCTTAAAACCTGCTATAGCCAAACTGTCATACTTCTTTTCTAGTGCCTCAAACGCATCTCCGCTTCACATGCGCGAACCACCTCAACATCACTTCCCTTGTCTTGTTCGCCACAAAGTTGTTACTCTCACATTGTTCTATATAACTTTGTTCTTAATTATGTCTCTCCAAGTATGTCCGCACATCCATGCATCTGAGCATCCTTATCTCTGCTACCTTCATCTTCTGAACATGTGTGTTCTTGACGGGCCAACATTCGACCACAATTAACAATGTAGGTATAACACCATTCTTTGGGAATTATATAAATGATATATTGGCAGTTTCTTTAAGTGTTTCTTTGGGTTCTATGTAATATGCATGCCAGTCATCACTAATCAATTTTAGAAGTATCAGAATAGGGTCAATTGACTTTGTAGCAGTTCATGTATTTATTTTAAAATCTTATAGTATGTCTTCAAAAGACATTTTTATTTTTACATATGAGAAATTTGAAAATGATACTTAAAATTTTTTGCAGGGTTATTTTTTCTTGAATTCATATTATAAATGATTAGAGATGGAGAGGAGATTCATAAAAAAAAAGTATCATAAATGATTATTTTAATATATTTTCTTCTATTTTATGCTCAAATGCCAAACACGTTGAAATATTAATCTTTTTTTATTCTATTGAGAATAATGGGGTGGGGGGAGAAGGAAGACGCGTGTTAAATGAGTTTGTCTTCTAAGCTAATAGTGTAAATTAAATAATGTTTATTATGTTAGGTTAATTAACTTATAATAATATATTATGGCCAATAAAGTGTATTTAATAGTATTATAAAAGTTACATGACGTGATCACCTAGTTAGCGTGAAATTGGAACAATTAAGTTTGTCTGTGTTTTGGATTGTGTGTGGTTTAAAATTAGGCGCAGGATCTATGATTCACGTAGGATTAGAAAGGGGTAGATTTTATCGTTTAGGATCACCGCTCTGAACATTAAGTACTTATTTTCACCATATAGAGTGCATCATTCATATAATAACACTTTAAACTTTGTTAGTTATAAGCTATCTTTTTTTCTTCAAAGCTACTTTCTTAAATTTTAAACCTTAATTAATTAACCTAAGTTTGGCCGGACAACCGTAGTTAACGGATTCTAAAGAATGCCTAGCCCCTTCCCTTTAGGATAATATAGAACCTTTACCTAGAATCATACTGATTAAACAGACTATTAACGGAGGTTTAGTTAGCTTTACCTTAGTTAATAATTAGGTGCCCTAATTCACCTTAAAATCAATTAGGTGGCGACTCCTTAAAATAAAGCAATCTAGGAATCTCCAATATGTTGTACTCCGCTTCAACCCGGTTAAAATGAGGTATAACAGCTTGGCGACTCTGCTGGGGAACTTTAGGTTTTTAACCATAACAACTTAGGTTAATAATTAATTTGTTGGATGTTTGGTTGTTTTTCTTTATTTTTGCCTTTATCGTTGCTTTATTTGTTTCTCTTATGTCATTTTGAGCGATTATTTTATTATGTAAAATTTTCTATGTAATGATATGTTACTGCTTTCTTTAATTGGCATTCCGTTCATATTTCTTCCACTCCTGGAAAACTCACACATATTCACACACTTAAAGCGGCTTCGCGGTTCGCGCCCGTGCACCACTAAATTACCCCTTTAGTTGTATTGATCTGGTGGATTTAGTCGATCGGCGGTGCAATCGACGGCCACAGACTTTCCACTCCCAAGTTGTCCGCTTGGGGGAGCCTTGTGTCATAGGAAAACAACTCCTAGTCAACTTATGATAGAGCTTGCCACCAATTTTATTAAGTCATGCATGCATAAGCCTTAGGTGGGTCGGTCCTAGGTATCGACTCCACAATTAGGAAACCTACCAAATTGTCGACGTTCATAACCCAACGACCAACAAGCATATTATATGTAACGTGATAACGATAGAAGGATCTAAGCCTAATCACGACATGTTGAGTTTGGGAGTCATTTCTTTTTGTAGGAAGTTTTAACATCCCCAAGTTCTGAACTTTTCAATTACGTCGCTTAAAACATTTTTTTTCTTGTAAATTGAGTTCTTGAATTATTGGAACAAGTTAAAATATTTTTGAATTCGAGTTAGCTATCGCGTTGTTTCGAAGTTGATTCGTAACTCTTGCCGCCTTGTCACTGCGCATGCAAAAAGTATTTTTTCCTTCCTTCAGTTTACTTTCAGTAATATGTAGGAGTGTTATTTGTGTGCTTTAATGGATAGCTGCTAGTTTAGCTTAGTGTGACCTTGTTGTAATGTTTAATCAATCATGATTAGCAATTAACTTGTTAGTATAGTCTTGTTTAAATGCCTAGTTAACAATGATTAGCTGCAGTTTAATTATTAGTTTGATTCTGTTCAGATGCATGTTCATTCATGATTAGCTGCTGGTTTAATTGGTAGTTTAACCCTCTGTATTGTTGGATTTATAAATATCAGCAGTTTGAGCTCATGCCTTTTCAATTCCTGTCTAGTCCACAAATGTCATTTGCTAGCTCTTGAATCCAGTTTACATGTTGTCTGCTATCATTTTAGTGGTTCAGTTCCTATATTACTTACTTTGGGTATAATGATTAGTGTTTAACTAACTACTCATTAGACTTTGATGCGTTCTTAGTGTGTTTACATGGCCTACATCAGTCAGAAAATATGATCACTTAAGGTATAATCAACAAAGTTAATGCCCCTGTTAGGCCTATAAATGACTCAAACTGCCTGATCATGCTAATGTTTGATAAATAGGGGATAAGCTGGCCATTAATCTGTTTAACTGGTTTTATTATTTGAAATTAGTTGAGTTATGTGGGTTGTAAGCTTGAAAATATGCCCACCATGGGTATATTAGGAAAGGTTTGGACATCCTCCTTTTGCTTTGTTTCTGGTTTGAGGTTCAATCCAGTACCCTTTCTCTTCTCCTTTATGTGTTGATTAAAGAGTGTTTGCACTAAGAGATTTCTTTTTCCAATCTGTCATTGAGAATGTAGATTGACAGAGTTAATTTAGGATTGCAGGGAGTATAATCTTACCTATTTGATCAAAGAACTAAGGGTTCAATCTTGAATATTTGTTGCCAGGGTAGTTTGTGCACTTTGACATAACTAGTTAACTATCAATTTTACTGCTTGCTGATTTCTCAATAGCTTGAGTCCTAAAATTCCTCAGTTTTTAGTTTAGATTCTTTAAAATATAGGAAGTGAACCCTCTCTTCTTTGCCTTGTCACTTGAAGGTTGTCTTTCTTTTAAAACCAAAAGATGATTTTGTTTAAACCTTAATTGATCTCCCTTAAAATATTATTATTCTATCTCTTTGTGTAGTTTCTGGGATTTCTACTTGGTAAGTTCCAACACTACGGATGTGAGTAAGAGCTCTAACACTGTTAAAATTCTTTTCTAATTGACCATGGGTCTTTGAAGACATAAATCTTAAATTTTCTCCTTTTTCAAACTTGTTGAGTGACTATTGACTTGGACAGGATCCCATTTATTTCCCTCTTCTTTAAACTTGTTTCTAGTGTAGTTAGCATGCCTAGATAATTTTCATTTGTGCCTGATCAGCCCTGTGTCTACCATCAGTATGGGATACTGTTCCATTTGGTATTTGGTGTAGCCTTCACTTTGTTTGTTGGTGCTATGTTGTGATTTCTAGATTCCTTAGCTTATGTATGTGTGCATCATCCTATGCCTCGCAATATGCCCAAGTGAATGAAGTTCTTCTTATCCTGTAATACAGAAATTGTTTTGTTTAAAGTAAAGGAAATGAATATCATCTTCACCTGTATGATGGTTCTTTATTATGTGATCTTAAATTTTCTCCCTCACATGTTCCTGCTATTAGCACCTATTCGTGGAATGCTGTACAATTCTAGATGTGCCTCCCTCTATATTCTTCTCGTTATTAGCATACGTATGTTTTAATGTTGACATGGATATAGATCTGCTTGTATGTTCTCTTTTACTATTAAGAGGCATTAGAATACTCCTAGCTTCTTCACCCCTTCTTCTTTGCATGACTTGGGGACTTTTAAATCTCAAAATATCCCTGAGTCTGCTGCTGAATTCTTGAGAATATTGCTGCACTCCTGAGGGCTTACAGTTTCTTCTGTCCTGATGTCTATTTCGAGTTGATGCTTGACAAGCAATTGGTGAACCTGATAGTGTGTTTGGCTATTTTTCCCATCTATCACAGTTGGTTGTATGCATAGCTGCTGCATGTTGCTGCTGTTTTGTTGTGATTGACCTTTGTTGTTGTGTTTTTACTCTGAGATTTGGCCAAAGTGTTGTTGTGTTTATCAAATTCCTATGATGGCTATCTGTGGTTACTTGCTACTATCTGTTGTATGCATAGCTGCTGCATGTTGCTGCTGTTTGTGTTGTGATTGACCTTTGCTGCTGTGTTTTTACTCTGAGATTTGGCCAAAGCGTTGTTGTGTTTATCAAATTCCTAAGATGGCTATCTGTTGCTACTTGCTACTATCTGTTGAAGTTGTGGCTTCACTTGGGGAGAGTTATGGTTGTCCTGGTGCCTAATTGCTGCATTCAAATACTCATATTGCTGTGCTAAACCATCTGTTGTTTAGCCACTGTTGGGTTGTCATTTGGATTTAAAAGAATAGATGCCTAGATGATGTTGCATCATAGGCGTATTTTATTTTATTTAAAACTAGTATTGCTACTTGGTTGCTGGTTGCTGCAACATATGGCTTTAAGATGCTGGTGCCACTTTGGGCCAACTAATGTTGTTTCTTTGCTGAAAATTGCTACTCCAAAGATGCCACATTTGATGAAAGCAAAGCAGTTGCTGCTGCTATGTTCTTTAAAGGAGCATATTTCTACACTTAATGGGGTGGGGTGGTGTTTATCCTGGTTAAGTTTTAGTTAAAGATAAGGGTGGGGTTGTTGAAATTTTGTTTGGTGTAATGGGTCCCAAAAGATTCAATTTTTAATGTGTTGATTGGTTCAGATTGAGATTGGCATGGGATTCTTGAAATTGTTGTGCTCAAAAGTTTCAGTTTTATGCTGCAAAAAATGTGTTCAGAAATTCTTCATTCATGTCTGAAATATTCATTTGACTTCATATAATGGTTCATATTATTGATGGTGAAATAAAATACCCAGAATATTTTAGTAGTTGAAGGATTAAGAATTCAGCAACTACATGAAGATGAATTTTTTATGAAGGGTGTTAAACATATTAGTGCGTACACTTGCTATCATGTTACAGTAGATCGGTAACAACACTCCATGCATACTAATGAATAGAAATAATTGGAGAAAGAATCGGAAGAGGACTTTGGTATTAAAGATGAGCAAGCACGGGCAAACAAACATTCCTTGTTTTCAAGATCGTACCATGCCTTGGTCAAATATAAACAATTCATAATGGCAGTTCACAAAGACAAATGACGAGGAAGATACTCAATATGAATACGTAATCATGCACCCTTTTAAAACAAGCCGAGTTTAGACAAAACTTTAACAGTTCCTCAAACGCTATCTGTCTAGAATCAATCACTTTTGGCCGTATACAAAGGAGGTTAGAAAGTCATTATAACCAATCAACCTCCACGTAGACATGGAGAAAAGGAAAGGTGCAACGATCTTTCCAGGAAAACTAACCATACAACCGCCTTGGAAAAGTCATTAGTTATCAATAGCACCCCGAAGGTCATTCACTAAGAATCAATCTAACCCACCAAATAGTTTAAGGCATTTCGACCATTTCCCCGTCTCCATAAGCAAGAAGAACTGAGCAAGCCATTTGAAAGTGACTAATTCTAGATATTTTAATTCTTCCAATTCTTTGTCTTGGATTTGGAAACATGCATAAGAGCTATTTAACTGAAATGACTACTGATCGGCCGCCAACATGATCAAGTGCGAAAGCTCTAAGCTAAGTCTTAAGTCTTAGGATTGTCTTAACATTATGTATTTTGGCTTATTGTCTCATCAATGTACTCGGTTTGTTATTTCAATGAAACTTGGTCTTTTATTTCAAAACTCAAGTGTCCAATTAAATGGCTTAGATCACTCTATCATAATCTCGAATATTTGGCGTTAGGCCTACCTCTGGCATAAAGAGGTCCCTGCATATTAGGACGTGCTATTAATGTTTGTCTTATAAACTTTGTAAGTCATTTGCTGGCTTATTTGCTAACTGATTTACTGGAATTTAGTTGTAATATGCTCGCTCTTGAATTTACTTGCGATTACTGGATGCTAAGAGAATTATTTGAACTTATTTTCTACTTGTTTAGTTTTAATTTTTTAGAGGTTGCCTAGCATTGAACATTGGGTTGGCTGCGAATCTGCGTTAAGGACAAAATACAATGGCAAAAAGATTTGAATCATTCAACATCGGTCTGGGATTAGTGCAAGCGCAAAATGAGGGTAGCGAGAAGAATGTGATACAAAGAAGCGTGTTGGTCAATTTGGGAAATACTTTCAGCCTTCTTACTAACACAAGTTCAGCTTCCAGCTCAACCCAAAACATTTCCTTCACTATTTCTCCTCACCCAGCTCCTACATATATACCGCCAAGATACTCTATTAAACCAGAAGCTTTGCAAGTCTCGTTGATGCCTAATGTCCAAAAGCCTGCACTTGCAGCACCCTTCACAGAAAACCAGCAAAATCAGCTAGCGGTATGCCCATACAAGAGATTGAGAAATGAAACGAATGCAATCAATTGGGATGACTCGGATAGAGAGCTTCACAATTTAAGGAGAATTGTCGAAGAAAAGATGCGGGCAAGAAATGTCCAAAGTTTAAGATATGAAAGCTTGTGCATGCTTCCAAATGTTGAGTTGCCGCCAGGATTCAAAGTGCCAAAATGCAACACCTTCAATGGCAGAGGAAATCCTGTTACGCACTTGAAGGACTATTGTAGCAGATTAATGGGAATTGGACAAAATGAAGCCATACAAATGAAATTGTTCATTCAGAGCCTATCAGGGTTAGCATTAGATTGGTACACAGAACAAGACTTTCGCAAATGGTACACATGAGAGGACATGGCCCGCGACTTTGTAGAACATTTCAAATTTAACATCGGGGTTAGTCCGAATCTTTATGATATGCTTGAGATAGAAAGAATGCCACATGAGTCTTTTCAGGAATATGCCATCCGATGGAGATTGGAAGCTTCAAAGATACACCCTCCATTGTCCGAGAATGAGTTGATTTCAACTTTTATCCAAATGCAAAAGGGCATATATTATGAAACATTGTTATGTGCGCAGTTACGTGACTTTTCTGATCTAATTCAAGTTGGAAAGCAAGTAGAAGCGGGCGTTCGAGCAGGAAGAATTGTTGACACTTCATCAGTACAAGCAACTTTTCAAGCTGAGACATTCAACAACTTGCAAGGCAAAAAGAGAAAAACCGACTCAGCTGTCAGGTCTACATATCAGCCGCAATCACGACAGAACCATCAAGTTTCGCGTGATCATATACCTCTTCACCAAAAAGGCTTTCAATATCAACCCGATCAAACGCAGTCTAGCTTACGACAGTCAGAACACGTAAAATTACGCACTTTTACTCCTCTTGAAGAGTCATTAACCAGCATATTTGAGAGAATGAAAGCCAAGGGACTCCTGAAGCCAAAGAAAGGATGGATCCCTAAAAGCCTACCGCTAGATTTTGATTGGTCCAAGAGTTGTGCTTACCACTCTAATATTCCAGGTCATGGCACAGAAAATTGCCCGACACTTAAGCATAAGATCCAGAACATGATTGAAAAGGATAAGATTAGCGTGCAACAAAATAAATTGTGCGACAATGAGGGCCCTCCAGTTGCAAATGCAATTATTGTTACCGGTGATTCATCAAAATTGGCACCGAGACATTTGAAAAGGAAGCGCGGAACTAAGTAAGATGATTGAAAGGATCTACTGTCACTAGCATTCTTCACCCACTTGCTTCATGATAAGCTTTCCTTCTTGTAATTTTTGCTAAAACTTTGTATGAACTACTTTTGACCTGATTCCTTCGGGATAAGTAGGCAGTCCATTCTTGGACACGGTCCTAATATAGTGGAAAATCCTATTTTTTCCACGAAGCAACACTGGGGCAACTTTGCAAATGGCCTATCATTATTCGACAAAAGCATGAATTGAAATCCCGAGCAATATATTAGCGTCACCAGATTTGTTGCAATGCCATCACCACGAGAAATGCAGATTCAATGCCAAAGCTTTAGTGTTCAATGCAAGGAAACCATTTTATTTTACACTAACAAGTTTTCTTTGAGTAGAAGGGGCATATTTTAGCTATTCTTGAAGGATATCGCACAGTATCAAGTCGGCAATTGCAAGATTCAGATAAAGCAAAGGGCAAAGTCAACTTAATACTGATTAAATTTGAAACTTACAAATTTCTTTGAGTGCAGGAACTTTTAGATGCAAATTTTGGTAGGTAGAAGGTCCCCAAATCTTCGGCACTGCATCATGAATATTTACTGTTGCAAATTACGTACTGCGTCAAACTCATCTCACCGCACTAATTTTATTAAACATAAATCAAGCACTGCATTTAGGCTCGTCCGCCTTTAATAGGACATTTTAGGCTCGTCCGCCTTTAATAGGACATTTTAGGCTCGTCCGCCTTTAATAGGACATTTAGGCTCGTTCGCCTTTAATTGAACATTTAGGCTAGTCCGCCTTTAATAGGACATTTTAGGCTCGTTCGCCTTTAATAGGATATTTAGGCTAGTCCGTCTTTAATAGGACATTTTGGGCTCGACCGCCTTTCATATGTTGCATGGGCTGCGCACCGCCCTTTGAAACTTTCTGCATAAGGCTGAGCACCGCCTTTTATATGTTGCATGGGCTGTGCACCGCCCTTTGAAATTTCTGCATAAGGCTGAGCATCGCCTTTCATATGTTGCATGGGCTGCGCACCGCCCCTTTGAATTTTCTGCATAGGGCTGATCACCGCCTTTCATATGTTGCATGGGCTGTGCACCGCCCTTTGAAATTTCTGCATAAGGCTGAGCATCGCCTTTCATATGTTGCATGGGCTGCGCACCGCCCCTTTGAATTTTCTACATAGGGCTGAGCACCGCCTTTCATATGTTGCATGGGATGTGCACCGCCCTTTCAAATTTCTGCATAAGGCTGAGCACCGCCTTTTATATGTTGCATGGGCTGCGCACCGCCCTTTGAAATTTTCGCATAAGGCTGAGCACCGCCTTTTATATGTTGCATGGGTTGTGCACCACCCCTTTGAAATTTCTGCAAAAGGCTGAGCACCGCCCTCTTGAAATTTCTGCATAAGGCTGAGCACCGCCCTCTTGAAATTTCTGCATAAGGTTGAGCACCGCCCTACATTGCTTTATTATTTTTCAAATGCTCTGCGTATGCTCGCAGACGCACCGCACCTCACCTGCATTTCATCATTACTCTCAAATGCCCTGCAAAGGCACAACATCATTGTTCGCAAAAGCACCGCATTTAGGCCGTTCGCCTCTAATAGGACGTTTTAGGCTTGTTCGCTTTTAATTGAACATTTTAGGTTTGTTCGCCTTTAATGGAACATCTTTTGGCTTGTTCGCCTTTAATTGAACATATTAGGCTTGTCCGCCCTTCTTCATTCATTTAGGTTTGTCCACCTTATAATAGGACTTCATCATTCATTTAGGTTTGTCCACCTTATAATAGGACTTCATTATTCATTTAGGTTCATCCACCTTACAATAGGACTTCATCATTATTTGGATTTGCCCCTCTTTAAATGGGACGCAATGTTATTAGTTTGTCCGCCTTATAATAGGACTTGATTAATTTATTTGAGACATGTCCGCCTTAAAATTTGACATATTAAGTTTTACAGAAACGCACTGATGTTGCACTTGCATTTGCACTACTTTTACCTTGAATAACTTTCGTACTAATCGCACACCAGCACCACTTTTATGTCAAATATTTTGTACCGATCTCGCACTTGCACAACTTTTATCTCAAATATTTTTTGCACTAATCTCTCATCGGCACAACTTTTATCTCAAATATTTTGTACGAATCTCGCACATACACTGGTGCTTTCAAATGCCCTGCATAAATACCTTTTAGCGCACTATACATGTATTGCATTATTACTTCTAAATGCCCTGCAAACGCATTGCATAAATGCTTTCAAACGCACTACACATGCATTGCATTATTACTTGCAAAGGTCCTGCAAACGCACTGCATCATTGCTCGCAAACGCACCGCACATGTATTGCTTTATTATTTTCAAATGCCTTGCAAACGCATCATGCCGGCTCTGGAAGCCTCATTTATCATAAATCATCCGGCTTAAATAGCCCATCCGATTTAAAGCCTCATTAATCATTGCCGAAAGGCATCATTCTCACGAATCATCGGCCTAGAGCCTCCTTTGCATTAGCCTCCGCTAAGGCCATCATTTATTTAAATCATTGCAGCTTTTATGGGTTTATTTTACATCGCTTTATTTCAATATTTATTTTTACTGACTATTTTTATCTAGTTTAAAGTTTCGCAGGAGCTTTAGCGCAACGTGGAACTATTTCTTCGGCAGCGAACTGGGGCAATACGTCGGGAAGGATAAGCAGATTTCCCGACAAAGGTCAAAGATCTACCTCGAACACTGGGCTCCAATTCCAAATATCCCGTTCGCGTTCCAGCACACTCAATTTCCAGAGTTCTATCACAATACCCAGTGTCATCATAATTCGACACTGGGACAATATTTTGCAAAGATTCGCACCAATCGTGATTTGTCGGTCATTGGTGTCGTAGTCGTCCCAGAACTACACGCGGCCTGATTCTCGTGCAGCCCGAGATATGTAGGCGATTCAGAGATCAAAGTTCGGCCGTAATTTTCTTTACCCTTAGTCCTCCATAATCCTTCAGCCGGGACAAAATAGGCTACTAAGTCAACGTCTTTGCCCGACAACTCTTTTCATCGTTACCGGGCAAAGAGGGACAAGTTGTTGACACCCAATTTTGTCCCACCTTTCCTCCAAAATACCTATTTTTCGCTTCTAATATTTTGGCAACTTTAAAAAATAATTATTTGCATTTTTACTATAATTAGCTTTTATTAATACCGACATTTCATTATCCTGTCATTATCTTTTACTACTGTCATTCCTACCATTATTATTATTACTATTATTATTATTATTATTATTTACTATTTTTTATTATTACTAGTATTATCATAATTATCATTTCAGCATTTTTTACCGTCTTACGCACACGCATCGCATTTATCTTCGCATAATTAAATAACAGCATTCACTTACTGTTGAATTTCAAATATTATTGCACTGCTATTATGACGACATATAATTTATTACCCGAGTATTAATAATTGCACATTTTATATTAAGTAATTTAAATTGGTCTTTTATTTAAATGTAGTAGCCCAATCAACTCATACTATTTTCGGATCAATTTTTAGAACCAGTCCACATTTTAATTTACCAACCCAAATCAGCCCATACCCAGTCCAAATTTTGACCAGCTCTGTCGTTTAACAAGGAACCATTAGGGTTCCTTGTTCATTTTTTTCACCTTCACGCCGCCACCCCCTGCTCTCTCCTCGCCTCCTTTCTCTCTCTATCCCACGCTCCCCTCTGACATCCCCACTCCCCTCTACCGCCTCCACTCCACCATGCCTTGTCCCCCCACGTTGCCACTGCCACCCCACTTCCTTTGTCCCCCCACGCTCACTGCCATCCCCATTCCCCCAAGTTCCCCACGCGTATTTCCTTCTTTATTCAAAACAATGCAAAACAAAACCCTATAAATAGGGGGCGCTTGAATCGTTTGAAGGGGTCCCCTTGCTTGGTCACGAAAATTCCCTTAAAGCAAAGAGTTGGAGCATTTTGAATACCCCGCAAATACGAGTGTTTAATCGCTCAAGCCATTCTTTTTGAAAATATTAATTTTCTCTAATCTTACTGATATCGTCACAAATACGCATTCTGTTCTTTCTTTTTTTGCTTCGGGTGTTGGTCTGAATTCGAGCGTACGCAAGTTCGATTTTCGTGGTGCTTCGAGGTTAGATCGAAACCTTCGCCTCATTTCGCTGCACCCGAAGAAGGTTAGTAAGCTTCCCTCTTTTAGCATATTTTAGCCTTTTATTTGTATTTTTTGTTTATATGTGTTAAGTTGATTAGCTACGACAATCGTTAGTATAACTAGGAAGATATGTGTTAAGTGCTAGCCTTGTTTGGTCGTGTTGTCCTAATTGCTAATGGTAGCCATGTTTAAAGAGTAATTTAAATATCAGTTTAGGTCTTTAGATTTAAGCATGTCAACTGATCAGTTTAATCAGCATTATGCCTATTTTAGCTCATGTTCCATATATTGTTTAGTTTACTGTCTTGTTTAGCTGCACCTCTCTACTATTTTCTTAGTTGAATCCACTTCCATTATGCTAAGAACATGATATCAGTAGCTCTTGGACCACGTTTAGAAAGTATCTCTCCTGTCTAGTTTTATCTGTGCCATTAAATTCATTAATACAGAGTATGATGCATGTTTAATGGTCACTAGTGGTTTATACATTATTGGTAAATATGTGAGTTGGATCAATGGTATTTAAAGGGGTTTTGAGCCATCATGTGACTAGCATAAGATCTGTTTTTGGGAAGGGATTTGCAAGTTTAGATAAAATATGATGTGTTCTTGTGTCATCAGTGTCCAAAATGTGTTTCTTGTACTTTATACGCTTGTTAATTAACTGCTAGATCAGTCTATTAGCTGTTAGTGTTAATAGATATTGTGATAGTTCCTGCTGGGATTAGGCTTAGAAGTTTCACCTATGTCCAGCATATAAATTAGTTGGATAGTTAGCCTTGATGTGGTCCTTCTGAGTCAGTTTTTGTTGTTATGTTGCTTGTAAACTACCTGGTTGGCATCCCATGGTTAAAATGCTGAAATGACTGATTTAACTCTGCTTGCACTCATATAGAATGAGTAGTGGATAATTTAGTTCTACTACACCTTATCTTGCTTAAATTTCCTAAACTGCTGGTTCTGTTTTGGTGCCATTTGAATCAAGTTCGAAGCTTTTGAATGATTGTCCCCAAGTTCGAACTTGTACTAGCATATAAGTTATTCAAGCCATCGTGTTATGGTGGTTCCTCATTCCTGTGAAGTTGTCATTATTTGCCAGTATTTTAGTTCCTCTAAGTTAAAGTCTACCTGGGCTGCTGGTTATTTTTAACTCGTTGTTCATCTTGATTATTGAAACAGTTAGTCTGGAACTGTTTTAGAAAGCTCAGAGATAGATAGATTGTTTGATTGTGTTTTGCTTGGTAAATTAATGTTATCTACTCCTTAAAGTCAGTAAGGTATTAACTGAGTCTAGAAACTGGTTCAAATATTCCAAGAGGATTAGTTTATAAACGTTAGGGTGATCTTGAATAAACTCTTAAATTTAGAAGTTATTACTTATAGAACTCATTGGCAGCTTTGTAGAAATCCTTAAAGTTGCGTTCTTCTTAGTTTAGTTTGATTGGTTCTTATCCTCAACCTTTGTGTCTGACCTCGAACGTGCTAGAATTAAGGTCTTAAATGATAAATAAGATCCAAAAGAAAGCTGTTCATGCCTACATCCTGGCCCGATCTGTTAATTCTCATAATCAAAGAATAGTGTGTACTCTTAGTTGCTATGTGGAAGAGGTTTTGCATTCCAAAAAATATTCAAAATGAAGAACGTATGTTTTAATTATTATATATTCTTTGCAAAACACAACTTTATGTGAAGATCATTTGCTAATTGTTATTTCTCTCAATTTTTTCTACATGTACACATCGGAACAAACGGAGTCTTAATTCGTGACTTTATCAAAACAAAGTCTCAAGATGAGACTCGGCACATCGCTCCATATAGTCATCTCGTGTCGCAATTCTTAATCACCTCGGGCAGGCGAAACTCGTTAGAGATCTCCTGCAACATTTTCTTTTTTTTTCTTTTTTTTTCTTTCCTTATCATTCATTTCCTCTCATCCATCTTTATGATTGCTAATTTGTCTGTGTTTTGGATTGTGTGCGGTTTAAAATTAGGCGCAGGATCTATGATTCACGTAGGATTAGAAAGGGGTAGATTTTATCGTTTAGGATCACCGCTCTGAACATTAAGTACTTATTTTCACCATATAGAGTGCATCATTCATATAATAACACTTTAAACTTTGTTAGTTATAAGTTATCTTTTTTTCTTCAAAGCTACTTTCTTAAATTTTAAACCTTAACTAATTAACCTAAGTTTGGCCGGACATCCGTAGTTAATGGATTCTAAAGGATGCCTAACCCCTTCCCTTTAGGATAATATAGAACCTTTACCTAGAATCATACTAATTAAACAGACTATTAACGGAGGTTTAGTTAGCTTTACCTTAGTTAATAATTAGGTGCCCTAATTCACCTTACAATCAATTAGGTGGCGACTCCTTAAAATAAATCAATCTAGGAATCTCCAATATGTTGTACTCCGCTTCAACTCGGTTAAAATGGGGTATAACAATTGTTCTATTTTATTTTCTAACAAACCTAAGTAAAGACGCCTACATCCCGTTTTAGACTATAGTTTGATATGTTAAAGTGAGAATTTAATCAGAGCTTATGCTAATTGTCCTGAATTATGATGGCATAACGATGAAAAAGCAGTATGGTTTGAACATAAAGTACTTATGTATTGCTTTCCGGATATATCAACAACAATAACAATAAATACTTAGTGTAATCTCACAAATGAGGTTTAGGAAGGGTAGGATGTATGCAAATTTCATCTCTACCTTTTTTGCAGAGAGACTGTTTTCATCTCTACCTTTTTTGGAGAGAGACTGTTTTCATCTCTACTTTTGTTGTAGAGAGACTGTTTTCAATGGACCATCTGCTAATATATATATATATATATAATTAAAGCAGGACAGAAATTAAAATATCGACAGCAAAATAGCAATATAAACAAAGCAAAGAATAAGATACTATGTGACTACTAGGTAAGACTATAGTATAAATAAGGAGAAGATGAGAAGAGGAGACGAGCTACTTGCCTCTCTCTTGTAAAAGTAGTACAGAACACAGCTGCCAAACCCTCAACCTACAGACCTTCCTATCCAGGATCATGTCCTTCTGAAGATGTGTCATATCCTATCTAATCACCTCCCCTAATTCTTCCTTGGCTTATCTCTACCTCTCTTAAAACCTGCTATAGCCAAACTGTCATACTTATTTTCTAGTGCCTCAAACGCATCTCCGCTTCACATGCGCGAACCACCTCAACATCACTTCCCTTGTCTTGTTCGCCACGAAGTTGTTACTCTCACATTGTTCTATATAACTTTGTTCTTAATTATGTCTCTCCAAGTATGTCCGCACATCCATGCATCTGAGCATCCTTATCTCTGCTACCTTCATCTTCTGAACATGTGTGTTCTTGACGGGCCAACATTCGACCACAATTAACAATGTAGGTATAACACCATTCTTTGGGAATTATATAAATGATATATTGACAGTTTCTTTAAGTGTTTCTTTGGGTTCTATGTAATATGCATGCCAGTCATCACTAATCAATTTTAGAAGTATCAGAATAGGGTCAATTGACTTTGTAGCAGTTCATGTATTTATTTTAAAATCTTATAGTATGTCTTCAAAAGACATTTTTATTTTTACATATGAGAAATTTGAAAGTGATACTTAAAATTTTTTGCAGGGTTATTTTTTCTTGAATTCATATTATAAATGATTAGAGATGGAGAGGAGATTCATAAAAAAAGTATCATAAATGATTATTTTAATATATTTTCTTCTATTTTATGCTCAAATGCCAAACACGTTGAAATATTAATCTTTTTTTATTCTATTGAGAATAATGGGGTGTGGGGAGAAGGAAGACGCGTGTTAAATGAGTTTGTCTTCTAAGCTAATAGTGTAAATTAAATAATGTTTATTATGTTAGGTTAATTAACTTATAATAATATATTATGGCCAATAAAGTGTATTTAATAGTATTATAAAAGTTACATGACGTGATCACCTAGTTAGTGTGAAATTGGAACAATTAAGTTATGCTCCAAACGTAGAATACAAAACCATTTCTTGGTTAGACAGAGAAACCAAAAAAAAAAAACACTTTTGTAGAGAGAAATGAGAGAAAAGAAAAAAATAAATATGGACAATTCAAAGCGTGGCCACAAATTTGACAACTGTAAAAAGATTTCACAATTTAGATATCTGAAAAAACAGCGGCAGCCACCATAATGCTCCTTGAACTAGCAAAGAAACATTATTAATTTATTAAAAAGGCAAAAAGAAATTCAGAACCTTGTTAGGGGTCGTTTGGTTTAAGGTATAAGCTAGAATATCGCAGCACTAATTTTTATACCATATTTGATATAAGATATAAATTAGTGCTGCGATAAATTTATACCTTGTACCAAACATGGTATAAAAATTAGTGGTGGAATATCCCAACTTATACATTCTTAACCCACTTATACTGGATTATTTTATACCATCTTTTAGATGGTATAAAATAATCCAATAGATGGGATAAATAATCCCGGGACTAATGAGTCAATCTACCAAACAACATCTTAAGGTATAGGGGGTGGGTGGCAGTAGTAGGCAAAATAAATGTTAATAATAAAATAGACTAAAACTTGAAACTAAACTAATTAAATTCAAAGGCTAACTTTTTAATATTCATATATAAGAAAAAAGTTATTTAGATTCTTTCTCACTGCGTGAAATACGGCCAACTTCACTAGTTAATAAAGAAAGTAAGATATTTTTTTGAGATGAAGTGAGTACTCAAATAACATATGACTTACTAATAAGAAAGGAAAACTTGGAGTGACTAAAATAGGCAGTATAGCTCTTGGTGGGAACGTCTAGACGTTCTTCTATTTTATTTTCTAAGAAACCTAAGTAAAGACGCCTACATCCCGTTTTAAACTATAATTTGATATGTTAAAGTGAGAATTTAATCATAGCTTATGCTAATTGTCCTGAATTATGATGGCATAACGATGAAAAAGCAATATGGTTTGAACATAAAGTACGTATGTATTGCTTTCTGGATATATCAACAACAATAACAATAAATACTCAATGTAATCTCATAAATGAGGTTTACAATAACAATAAATACTCAATGTAATCTCATAAATGAAATTGGAACAATTAAGTTTGTCTGTGTTTTGGATTGTGTGTGGTTTAAAATTAGGCGCAGGATCTATGATTCACGTAGGATTAGAAAGGGGTAGATTTTATCGTTTAGGATCACCGCTCTGAACATTAAGTACTTATTTTCACCATATAGAGTGCATCATTCATATAATAACACTTTAAACTTTGTTAGTTATAAGCTATCTTTTTTTCTTCAAAGCTACTTTCTTAAATTTTAAACCTTAATTAATTAACCTAAGTTTGGCCGGACAACCGTAGTTAACGGATTCTAAAGAATGCCTAGCCCCTTCCCTTTAGGATAATATAGAACCTTTACCTAGAATCATACTGATTAAACAGACTATTAACGGAGGTTTAGTTAGCTTTACCTTAGTTAATAATTAGGTGCCCTAATTCACCTTAAAATCAATTAGGTGGCGACTCCTTAAAATAAAGCAATCTAGGAATCTCCAATATGTTGTACTCCGCTTCAACCCGGTTAAAATGAGGTATAACAGCTTGGCGACTCTGCTGGGGAACTTTAGGTTTTTAACCATAACAACTTAGGTTAATAATTAATTTGTTGGATGTTTGGTTGTTTTTCTTTATTTTTGCCTTTATCGTTGCTTTATTTGTTTCTCTTATGTCATTTTGAGCGATTATTTTATTATGTAAAATTTTCTATGTAATGATATGTTACTGCTTTCTTTAATTGGCATTCCGTTCATATTTCTTCCACTCCTGGAAAACTCACACATATTCACACACTTAAAGCGGCTTCGCGGTTCGCGCCCGTGCACCACTAAATTACCCCTTTAGTTGTATTGATCTGGTGGATTTAGTCGATCGGCGGTGCAATCGACGGCCACAGACTTTCCACTCCCAAGTTGTCCGCTTGGGGGAGCCTTGTGTCATAGGAAAACAACTCCTAGTCAACTTATGATAGAGCTTGCCACCAATTTTATTAAGTCATGCATGCATAAGCCTTAGGTGGGTCGGTCCTAGGTATCGACTCCACAATTAGGAAACCTACCAAATTGTCGACGGGTTTCATAACCCAACGACCAACAAGCATATTATATGTAACGTGATAACGATAGAAGGATCTAAGCCTAATCACGACATGTTGAGTTTGGGAGTCATTTCTTTTTGTAGGAAGTTTTAACATCCCCAAGTTCTGAACTTTTCAATTACGTCGCTTAAAACATTTTTTTTCTTGTAAATTGAGTTCTTGAATTATTGGAACAAGTTAAAATATTTTTGAATTCGAGTTAGCTATCGCGTTGTTTCGAAGTTGATTCGTAACTCTTGCCGCCTTGTCACTGCGCATGCAAAAAGTATTTTTTCCTTCCTTCAGTTTACTTTCAGTAATATGTAGGAGTGTTATTTGTGTGCTTTAATGGATAGCTGCTAGTTTAGCTTAGTGTGACCTTGTTGTAATGTTTAATCAATCATGATTAGCAATTAACTTGTTAGTATAGTCTTGTTTAAATGCCTAGTTAACAATGATTAGCTGCAGTTTAATTATTAGTTTGATTCTGTTCAGATGCATGTTCATTCATGATTAGCTGCTGGTTTAATTGGTAGTTTAACCCTCTGTATTGTTGGATTTATAAATATCAGCAGTTTGAGCTCATGCCTTTTCAATTCCTGTCTAGTCCACAAATGTCATTTGCTAGCTCTTGAATCCAGTTTACATGTTGTCTGCTATCATTTTAGTGGTTCAGTTCCTATATTACTTACTTTGGGTATAATGATTAGTGTTTAACTAACTACTCATTAGACTTTGATGCGTTCTTAGTGTGTTTACATGGCCTACATCAGTCAGAAAATATGATCACTTAAGGTATAATCAACAAAGTTAATGCCCCTGTTAGGCCTATAAATGACTCAAACTGCCTGATCATGCTAATGTTTGATAAATAGGGGATAAGCTGGCCATTAATCTGTTTAACTGGTTTTATTATTTGAAATTAGTTGAGTTATGTGGGTTGTAAGCTTGAAAATATGCCCACCATGGGTATATTAGGAAAGGTTTGGACATCCTCCTTTTGCTTTGTTTCTGGTTTGAGGTTCAATCCAGTACCCTTTCTCTTCTCCTTTATGTGTTGATTAAAGAGTGTTTGCACTAAGAGATTTCTTTTTCCAATCTGTCATTGAGAATGTAGATTGACAGAGTTAATTTAGGATTGCAGGGAGTATAATCTTACCTATTTGATCAAAGAACTAAGGGTTCAATCTTGAATATTTGTTGCCAGGGTAGTTTGTGCACTTTGACATAACTAGTTAACTATCAATTTTACTGCTTGCTGATTTCTCAATAGCTTGAGTCCTAAAATTCCTCAGTTTTTAGTTTAGATTCTTTAAAATATAGGAAGTGAACCCTCTCTTCTTTGCCTTGTCACTTGAAGGTTGTCTTTCTTTTAAAACCAAAAGATGATTTTGTTTAAACCTTAATTGATCTCCCTTAAAATATTATTATTCTATCTCTTTGTGTAGTTTCTGGGATTTCTACTTGGTAAGTTCCAACACTACGGATGTGAGTAAGAGCTCTAACACTGTTAAAATTCTTTTCTAATTGACCATGGGTCTTTGAAGACATAAATCTTAAATTTTCTCCTTTTTCAAACTTGTTGAGTGACTATTGACTTGGACAGGATCCCATTTATTTCCCTCTTCTTTAAACTTGTTTCTAGTGTAGTTAGCATGCCTAGATAATTTTCATTTGTGCCTGATCAGCCCTGTGTCTACCATCAGTATGGGATACTGTTCCATTTGGTATTTGGTGTAGCCTTCACTTTGTTTGTTGGTGCTATGTTGTGATTTCTAGATTCCTTAGCTTATGTATGTGTGCATCATCCTATGCCTCGCAATATGCCCAAGTGAATGAAGTTCTTCTTATCCTGTAATACAGAAATTGTTTTGTTTAAAGTAAAGGAAATGAATATCATCTTCATCACTGTTAAAGGAAGCTAAAAATGATTTGGATATTAAACCTTGTGTGACTATATTTCAGCTTTAAAATGCATACAAATTCTGCCTTGTGTCCTGTGTTACATCCCGTATTTTTGAACGTCAGATTAATTGTAAGTTGAGGTGGGGCCCACACGTTAAGATTTTTTTTTGGGGACATGTGACAAATTATATGAATCACATATGTGAAGTTAAACACAACTCAAGAAGGACCCTTAGGCCAAATCAAAGTGGAAGTCCTCGAAACGAGTATTTTTAAGAAAACGTTTTCGGGTGACCTGACTTTGGGGGGCAAAAACGGTATTATAAGTTTGGAATTTGGAAAAATACCAAGAAATAGAAGTTGTAGATAATTGAATTAGCTTTTCATCCATAGGTCGTGGGTTCCCAGGTGACGTCGGTACAAGGAGATATGAACGTTTTAAGGTCGAAAGGTCAGTGGGCTAGGCCCAACTCGGGACCAACCGGGTTGGCCCAAAAAAATGAAAAGAAAAATTTAGGCCCAAGGTGAGAGGGTGGCTGGCCATACCTGGTCCAAGCCCACCAAATTAGATAATTTCCATGTGGTAATTAATATAAGGGGCCATATATGCATCATTTATCCATTAGAAACTTCAAGAACTAAAACAAAACAAGAAGAGCAAAAAAAATGAAGAGCAATTTCGGCCATAGCTAGGGGAATTTCACCCCTCAAAATCTTCCTCCAAAAATTATTTTCTTGTGGTATTCCTACTAATTTAAGGATCCTTTACAACTTGGTGTAGTTGTTTTGGAAGAAGGAGCACTTATTTCTTCAAGTTGACAACTTGTTCAAGTGAAGGAGTTTGTAGAAAAAGGTAAGAATCAATTCCTTTTTCTTATGCTATGAAGGTTTGTTTATGTTGTGGTATGTGGAAATGAGTAGAAATTATGGAAATAAGGAAGTTTGCAAAGTGGGTATGTATATATATATGTAGCCATGAGTGTATATATGTTGTATACATATATGAGTTGAATTTTATGTTGTTTTCTAGTTGTGGTTATGGTGAAAATTATATTGGGAATGAAAGTTGAATGAATTTTGGTTGAAGTTGGAATGTAGAAGATTAGTCACTTTAGAATGATTTTGTGATATTATGGAAATGAAGTTGTTAAGATGTGAATTATGATTATGGTTGATGAAATTGGAAGATAGAAATATGTTATGGATATGTAGGTTGAATATTAGAAGTTTTGGATGAATTATGACTTTGGTGGAAAGTTGGTATATTTTGTATATCTTGTGAATATTTTGTGGAAATGATGTGAAATGCTTCCAAATTATATTGTGATAATCTAGATTAATAATGAATATGAAAACATTGAGATTGATTTGGAAATGGGAAGTCGGAATGAAAGTTCTTGCATTATGTCGGAAAGAAGATTAGTTGTGTTATATTGTGTCCTATATTGATTGTTGTTGTTGTTGGTGTTGTTGTTGGGTTGTTGTTGATTGTTTTGGCCGAGTTAAATTCTCGGGGATGCTATATGTATAGGGGAGATGCTGCCCAAATTTCTGTAGGCAATTATGAATAAAGATTGAATACTTAAAGATTGGAAAGTGAGAATTGGTAAATGTGACCAATTGCAGATTTTGGGTGAAACGGGAATCGAATTTGGAAAGGCGTAAAGAGCATACAAGGTATGTAAAGCTATCCCGATTCTTCTTTTGGCATGTCCTAGGTGTACTAGGATCGGATTCGAGCCTCGGAAAATATTCTGCTCATCGGAATCCGCATTTGAAAATATCCCTTTTTCATTCAATGGAATTGAACCCTATAAGTATGTTTTGATAAAGACTTGTGTAAATTTCCGCAAATTGTCTAGAAAGTTATGAAATGTCCTTAGAACCTCTATAGGTGACCCCATAAGCTTAATATACGTAATTTGATCCCACCGCTTCATTGTCCCGAGGTGGGTCCACTATTTCTGATTTTACCCTTTTTGTGTGTTTATAACTTAATTTCAAGCGGTTCTAAAGGAAACGCCTTAACTACTCTTCTAACTACCAATGATACTTATTCTAAATACTTTATTGAATCTCTGTAAAGGTATGATATTTCGTGTCTCATTTAGTCCCCCACTATTCCCGCTTTGCCTTTTATTGTACTATTGCCTTATTTTCGAACAATATAAAATGAAACGTTTTAACTATCCTTTTAACTACTAAGGAAAATTGTTTTAATGATTCCCTCGAGTCTGGTAAACTATTTTGGAATATGAAAATGATCCCAGAAGGATTATTCTTCCGTAACTCATTATGACATACGACATACACTTACTATGATTTTGTCTGAGTTCATTGGTTGGATTTGTCATTCGATATGCTTCATTGAGTCTCTGGAAATATATGGTATTTTTATTGCATTTAGTTTCTCACTACTCCATTCGTGGATGCCTCAATGTTTCCCACACTGAGCCCGGGCCAGGATATGTTGTCAAGCGTATTCCACTGCATTGTTCGTCGTGCCTCGATGTGAGGGGGCAGGTATATATGTACATGGGTTGTGGAGTATGTTGTGCCATGTACACACATTCTGATATGATATGATCTGATATGGCCATCTAATATGATATGTTATGTTACGGGGTTATCCCCTATTCTGCTCCTTATGTGTTGTGGCACCAGCGTCGGGGGGTGGCCACGTTCTGTTTGCCGAGTCCCTTGGCAGGGGTCGGATATGATATGGTATATGTTTCTGTACACACTCTTCATGTTTTGAAAATATGCATTTGATACTTCGGACGTTACACTCACTTCTCTGTAAGTTCTGTTTCAGTTATGATCTTGTTCCGTAATGGGACCAGGTACGACATATGTTTTCAGCAAATACTATTTATGCTATATGATCAGCATTTTGCTAATCTGGATATTCAGTTCATTTTCTGTATCTTCTGCTTCGATTATGACTTTGTTTACTACGCTCCGTGCTTTACATACTCAGTACATATTTCGTACTGACCCCCTTTCTTCGGGGGCTGCGTTTTCATGCCGCGCAGGAAATGACGACAGGTTTGCTGACCCGCCTGCTTAGGACATCTATTCTGCTATTTTTGGAGCGCTCTTTTGTCCAGAGCTTATATTTTGGTACAGTCCGCTGCTATTGTGTATATGTACATTATTCAGGGTACGACGGGGCCCTGTCCCGTCTTATGATTCTGTTATGTTCTGTAGAGGTCTGTAGACATACTTGTGTGGGTTCTGTATATGTTTGGGGTTACTATGATCTGTGACGGCCTTATCGGCTTCCACGTGTTATATCTGTTCACCTGAAATATCTGGTAGCGCTAATTGACTTTTATATTGATATATTTCGCAAATATGCTCGTTTGGGTTATTGGGTACGTTTGGGTGTCCAGCACGGACACTAGTCGCGTCCTACGGGGTTGGGTCGTGACATCCTGTTTGTTCTCTTCTTTTTAGATAGCTGCCGGTATGTTGATTAAAAAAAGGAGGCAGATCCTTCCTTACAAACCATGAGCTGTGTTTAATATGAGATATATATTTAGTTGATCTTTCCTTATCAAGAGTGTTGATTAAAACTGTTGAAATCTAGCACTAAGCTTTGAATTACCATATCAGTGGGTAATGTCTGTGGCCATTGCTTTTGTCTAAATAGACTGAGTCTCATTATTGCAGTTGTGTCATTATTGCAGTTGTGTGAGTTTCAGTATTCTTGCCATTATGGACAGTTGAGTTAGTCTAATGTGGGGTTGAAGTACTAATGTCAGTTGAAGTAAGTTTCTTAGATTCATTCTAGTAGAAACTTTGGGTAGTAGCCTATAGAAATGGATCTTACGGGCTGTTTCATTAATGTCTATGATAGCTTCCCTTATGTGCATCTGGATTCAAGTTGCAATACAAGTCTGGGTGAATATGATATAGGTCTAGTCTGTGGACTTATTTTAGTTTAAGATACTTTTGAGGTCTAGTTTGGCATTAAGTATAAGTTATGCTCAAGAGGCTCTAGATTGGGAATGGCTAAAGTTTAATGATCCTTTGTTTTAGCTTCATCTCTTGTCTAAACAAGTTCCCCAAAAAAGAATTTCAAAGTTTTCAGTTTTCAAACTTATTAATTCATGAGCTGTAGATGTGCATGCTTGATCTTCCTTATTAATAATATTGGTTAAATAGTTGAAATATGTTCTCTAAACTCAGTTTGAGACTTGAAGGCACAAACATCATCCTGTTTTTCAAAGTAGTTGTTTTCTTTTATGATTGCCAATCAAATGTTCTAAGAGGTGTTCTCATTTGTTGATCAGAGGATTAGCTAATTTATTTTAAAAGGCCAGAAGAAGTCTTTATAACAGAGTCACATCAGTTTTCCATTGGGGTGTCTTTATTTGATTTGTAAACTAGTAAAGACTTCATTATTTTTCCTTCTGAATTTTAGTTCTATAAACCTCCCAAGTCAATTAGTTCAAATACTCAGGTGATTCTAAAACTGATCTGCTTTAACTCTCTGAATATGTTTGACTTAGCAAATGAGCTCCCTCATAACCTCCATGTTTAGTTGGTAATGAATCCCATGACAAATGTAAGGTAACCTGAATCATTCTTTTTCTTTCCTCAATAACTATTAAAGACCTGACTGGTTCGAATCTTTGTAGAATTAGTATGTGATTAATTTTCTTCACCTGTATGATGGTTCTTTATTATGTGATCTTAAATTTTCTCCCTCACATGTTCCTGCTATTAGCACCTATTCGTGGAATGATGTACAATTCTAGATGTGCCTCCCTCTATATTCTTCTCGTTATTAGCATATGTATGTTTTAATGTTGACATGGATATAGATCTGCTTGTATGTTCTCTTTTACTATTAAGAGGCATTAGAATACTCCTAGCTTCTTCACCCCTTCTTCTTTGCATGACTTGGGGACTTTTAAATCTCAAAATATCCCTGAGTCTGCTGCTGAATTCTTGGGAATATTGCTGCACTCATGAGGGCTTACAGTTTCTTCTGTCCTGATGTCTATTTCGAGTTGATGCTTGACAAGCAATTGGTGAACCTGATAGTGTGTTTGGCTGTTTTGCCCATCTATCACAGTTGGTTGTATGCATAGCTGCTGCATGTTGCTGCTGTTTTGTTGTGATTGACCTTTGCTGTTGTGTTTTTACTCTGAGATTTGGCCAAAGTGTTGTTGTGTTTATCAAATTCCTAAGATGGCTATCTGTGGTTACTTGCTACTATCTGTTGTATGCATAGCTGTTGCATGTTGCTGCTGTTTGTGTTGTGATTGACCTTTGCTGCTGTGTTTTTACTCTGAGATTTGGCCAAAGTGTTGTTGTGTTTATCAAATTCCTAAGATGGCTATCTGTTGCTACTTGCTACTATCTGTTGAAGTTGTGGCTTCACTTGAGGAGAGTTATGGTTGTCCTGGTGCCTAATTACTGCATTCAAATACTCATATTGCTGTGCTAAACCATCTGTTGTTTAGCCACTGTTGGGTTGTCATTTGGATTTAAAAGAATAGATGCCTAGATGATGTTGCATCATAGGCGTATTTTATTTTATTTAAAACTAGTATTGCTACTTGGTTGCTGGTTGCTGCAACATATGGCTTTAAGATGCTGGTGCCACTTTGGGCCAACTAATGTTGTTTCTTTGCTGAAAATTGCTACTCCAAAGATGCCACATTTGATGAAAGCAAAGCAGTTGCTGCTGCTATGTTCTTTAAAGGAGCAGATTTCTACACTTAATGGGGTGGGGTGGTGTTTATTCTGGTTAAGTTTTAGTTAAAGATAAGGGTGGGGTTGTTGAAATTTTGTTTGGTGTAATGGGTCCCAAAAGATTCAATTTTTAATGTGTTGATTGGTTCAGATTGAGATTGGCATGGGATTCTTGAAATTGTTGTGCTCAAAAGTTTCAGTTTTATGCTGCAAAAAATGTGTTCAGAAATTCTTCATTCATGTCTGAAATATTCATTTGACTTCATATAATGGTTCATATTATTGATGGTGAAATAAAATACCCAGAATATTTTAGTAGTTGAAGGATTAAGAATTCAGCAACTACATGAAGATGAATTTTTTATGAAGGGTGTTAAACATATTAGTGCGTACGCTTGCTATCATGTTACAGTAGATCGGTAACAACACTCCATGCATACTAATGAACATATGACTTACTAATAAGAAAGGAAAACTTGGAGTGACTAGAATAGGCAGTATAGCTCTTGGTGGGAACGTCTAGACGTTGTTCTATTTTATTTTCTAAGAAACCTAAGTAAAGACGCCTACATCCCGTTTTAAACTATAATTTGATATGTTAAAGTGAGAATTTAATCATAGCTTATGCTAATTGTCCTGAATTATGATGACATAACGATGAAAAAGCAGTATGGTTTGAACATAAAGTACGTATGTATTGCTTTCTGGATATATCAACAACAATAACAATAAATACTCAATGTAATCTCATAAATGAGGTTTAGGAAGGGTAGGATGTATACAAACTTTATGTCTACCTTTGTTGTGGAAAGACTATTTTCATCTCTACTTTTGTTATAGAAAAACTGTTTTCAGTGGACCATCTACTAATATATATATATATATTAAGACTTTTTTTTAATGGTGGACGGACGACAAAACATGACTATATATAGTTAAAATTTCACAATTTAGATATATGAAGAAAAAGCGACAGCCACCACAATGTTTCTTGAACTAACAAAGAAACATTATTAATTTATTAAAAAGGCAAAAAGAAATTCAGAACCTTGTTAAGGTATAGGGGGGTGGGGTGGCAGTAGCGTGGATTCTTGCGCGTCTTAACTTATCTTGATAGGAGTAAGATCTGCTTACACTCTATCCTCCCCAGACTCCACGTGATGAAATTTCATTGGGTTTTTGGTGTTGTTGTTAAGGTATAGGGGGTGGGTGGCAGTAGTGTGGATTCTTGCAATTGGCTTTGTCCTACGTCAACAAAAATCAACATCCTTATCCCCATGTTTTTTCTTTCTTTACCATTTCTTATTTTTCCATCTTCATTCTTCTTCTTCTTCTTCTATATCAATCCATATTTAAGTCTTCTTCTTGATTATATCAAGAATTGAGAAACAAGGTTGTCATGGCATCGATTGCTCCACCACCAACATTTGATGTAAACCCTCTCAAATTCAACTTCTCAAACCCTAAATTCACATCCCCATTGAAGCGCTCATCTCTTTCTACCTCTAGGGTTTCCGGTTCCACTTTCTGTTGCCGTTGCCGTAACGGTAACGGTGATCCATCTTCTTCTTGGAGATGGGACGTGGCGTTTCAGGATGCTCTTAAGAATGCTATGAAGAAGTTAGATGATTATGTGAATGGCTCAAAAAGAGTGGGGATTGCTGAGAGGGATAGTAATGAAATAAGTGTTGATGTTGAAGAATGGGATTGGGAGAGATGGAAAACGCATTTCACTGAGGTTGAAGAGGAAGAACGTTTGGTTTCTGTTTTAAAGGTACTATCTTATTTTGCATGTTACTCCCTCCGTCCCAATTTAAGTGTCTTTGTTTGACTAGGCACGGCATATGTCTACACTAATTTTCCTTAAGAAAATAATAATTCATGAACCCAAACCCAACTGATTAAGGTGTAGATTGATGGATAATGGATGGGTTGACTGATTGATTACTCATAGGGAATAGTTGAAAGTGCCATTGGAAGTCCTTTGTGAATCTAAAATGGTCCCTCAGGTGAATGTCATCTCAGATAGGGTTCTTGGTAATTTGGTCAGGTTTTGCTTAGCTTGTAACATCCTGCCATATTATCTTCTTCTTGACTTGTTTGGACACGCTACAAGAGGCTATACTAGATCACAAACATAAACATTTATGCTATATCATAGTATTCTCTTATTGTTACTAATTTAATGGAACTGTTATTTCACCAGTCACAGTTGACTCATGCTGTTAGTAGAGAAGATTATGAAGATGCTGCTAGACTCAAGGTGGCCATTGCGGCTTCAGCTACTAAGGACATTGTTGGAAGAGTGATGTCTCATGTAAATGTAAGATTCCTACTGCTATTTTGGAACGATCAGTGATATCATCTTCCTTTGCCTTATGAAAATATATATGCATAACACATCAGTGTTATCAAAAGCGCAAAAAAGCTCTTTGGTCAGTTGGGGCTTTAAGCGCAAAGCGCAAATAAAGTGTGGGCTTTAATGAAAAAAGGCGCAATGGTGCAAAAATACAAATTTATATATGTTTAGTCAAGTCTAGTAATAATAAGCATGAATAACAAATATATGGACAAAGAAATTTCAAAATAATACGATAAAGTGAAATATCAATTATCTAGTGTAACCTCTTCAAGAGAGGCTCATTGGCAAGGGAAAAGTATGTCTTAGAGCCTTGATGATGACACTGAAGCGCACATAAAGCGAGGCGAAGTCGCTCAACATGTTTTGAGCCTCGCTTCAGGGCTTAAGCATGCCTTTGACAGCACTGCAACATATAGAATGTGTGTGTGTGTGTTTTCCTTTGCCTTTTCAATTGTTTAGTCAGAGGTTATTAGTTTAACTTAAGTTAGACCTTAAAATTGGGTTGAACACGTGACTGGGTGTTAGATGCTTTGGTTACTTAAAAGGAAGATCATCCATTGTGTCAAGCCTCATCATTAAACGGTGGTATGGACTGTGGTCTCTTATTTTCTAACTTAATATGTCTATGTAGCTTTCTTATCTTGCAATGAAATTTATTACCTCATCTAAAAAAATAAAATTTACTTTCTTTATCTTGACCTTTGGACATCACATACTTGAAATTGTAATGCAGCATAGCACTCGAGGTATAGCTAACGATAGACATTTGAGATTTAGGAATCCGCAGAGTTGAATTTCATTTAAACATAAAGAGAGGAAGTAGGACTTCTTAATTTTTACTAAATGATGAGAATTTAGAATTAATAATTGAAAGTTGAGTCATTCATTGTTCACTCAAACAGTCAAATGTAAGTTTCGGGTTTGAGTCTTCAGTTTTTATTGAAAGGTCCTTCTGTGCCCCATGATCTTCTTGTTCTTGTTTGTCTTCTTGTTCATCTTACAATATTTTATTGATTTCTTCCACTGCTTATTGATGCTCACCTTCTGGAGTCAACTGCAGAAAGCCGTAGAAGAAGAGCGCTACAGGGACGCAATATTTATGCGTGATTATGCTGGTACAGGATTGGTGAGTTAGTTGCAGGATACTGAGTTTTGGTGTCTTGTACTTGCAATTGCTTGCTTTCAGCATTTTATTGTGGGTATGGTCATATGTAGCTGTTTTGTTTGCTACAAAAAGCTGTTTTTGGTCTCTTTCTACAATGTTTTCATGTGCTCTACGCATTTGGGTTATTCATTCATATGAGGACGTCCTCTATATACTTCGTTCTTTTCAACAAGCAGTCTGTCTCTAGTATTTTGACTATTTTCTACCCCAACTTTCCTTTGGCTACCTCACTATGGATATTGAGTTTGCTAGCAAAGTTTATTGAGAGCATGTAACTAATTTCATATATGTTGTGGCACATTGGTATTTCTAGTACGTAACATTGTAGCTGTTTTGTTTGCTACAAAAAGCTGTTTTCGGTCTCTTTCTACAATGTTTTCATGTGCTCTACGCATTTGGGTTATTCATTCATATGAGGACGTCCTCTATATACTTCGTTATTTTCAACAAGCAGTCTCTCTCTCTAGTATTTTGACTATTTTCTACCCCAACTTTCCTTTGGCTACCTCACTATCGATGTTGAGTTTGCTAGCAAAGTTTATTGAGAGCATGTAACTAATTTCATATATGTTGTGGCACATTGGTATTTCTAGTACGTAACATTCTTTGTTATGTTTATGTAGGTTGGATGGTGGGCTGGAATTTCAGAAGATGTTAATGATCCATATGGCCGCATTATTCGTATAAGTGCTGAGCATGGAAGATATGTGGCCAGAAGTTACAGTCCACGGTACACTTCTAGGTTTCTGTGCGGTTTTGTTTGAGTTTGCTATTAGCAGATTGAACTTGTAAAATCTCTTTCTTAAAAATATAGAAGAAAGGGGTCTGCGCACCAGTATTCGCTCATCTCTCTGCTTTTTCCCCCCTGGGATTAGCACATGATATCATCTATAGAAAATGGGCAAGGCCTGTGAACATTGCTTATAGGTCCTTTTTTTGTTTCGTTTTTTTTTTAATTGTGCGTGTGGTGGTGTGTGTGTGTGTGGGGGGGGGGGGGGTCAGTAAATAAGAAGTTCTATATAAAATAAACGGGAAGATGATTTGTAAGTACAAAAGAAAAGTAAAGCCATATTGCTAGAATTAAAGACAAGTGTCTATATAATCTTTTCTTATGGTGTAACAGTAATTCTATAGGAAATATAGACAAATATATGGACTTTTTGTAATATTTAGCTGGCAGGTAGTAGGAGAACACCTGATGTAAATCGTTTCTGGCTTATCTTTCTAGTGGCTTGTACTTTTTGTACCATCTTGGTACTATTATTAATAAAACCTTTACCATTTCAAATAAATAAATAAAAAATAAATAAAAAATTGAAACAAGCCACAAATGATAAGTAGGATCTTACCTCAGTTAAACGAAAGGAAGTCTAGAAACTGAAAATCTGCAGGTCCTTCCATCAACTCTTTCTTACACCAATGAAAGAAGAGGCTCTTTAAGACAACTACTTTCCCTCTATGAACAGCTTCTTGTTCATCCTCAAACACCTATCATTTTTCTTCCCAGTTTGACCAAAATCACGACCTGACATAGTTCCCCAACCCTGGAACTTCTGTTTATCCTTATGCCTTGCCATATAAAAGTAGTGGTGGCTGAATTGATTCCATTGTAAGTCACTGTATCCTGGAAATCGCAACGTGCACCAAATATTTTGGCCCATTGTACAATGTACTAAAGATGATATGTGAATCTGTCTTCTCGGCTTTCTTCCAGGTTGTGTGTATAATCTCTGCGGTTTATATCCTAATTGGTGCTATTTTGACGTTAAAGCTAGTCTTAAGTGTTGAGCATTTCCGAACTGAGTCTTGCAGGGTGTGGTTGCCTTTTGTGTTGTGCTTTATGTGCTAGCTAGTAACAACAGCTAGTGTGGGGCATTTTTGCTGTTATTAATTGTATTTCCTTATGAAGTAAAAGTGAATAAGAGCCTTGATTGCCTTTGGGGTATGTTGTTTACTGGGTTCATGTGTTCTACTGACAGCCAGCTTGTTTCGGCTGTGGAAGGTGCCCCTCTCTTTGAAATATTTCTTACAGTGGATAATAAAGGCGAATACAGGCAACAGGTATCTTTCTAGTTCACGTACTTTCTTTTGACTTGTTGACAGTTTCCACAGACGCTGTGTCTAGATACTGAGTGTCTCGGTTCAGGACCTGTTGGTCTCTCAAGATGGGACATTATGATCAAAGGATTAGAGTTAAATATTCAAATTGTGATCAAACATTAATAATAGTGAGCTCGGGTGAAGCCCAAATAGCTCAAAATAGACATTGAGGATTCATATAGCTCACCTCAACTATTTTAACAGGACATTGAGGTGTAGTTCTTTTCTTTTTTAGCTGACAGCATGTTGCAATTTATGGATGAAGCGTGATGCAAGATTAGTAATAGACATGAATGCCACTATAGAATATTATTGTTCAGACATGATGATGTTGATGTGGTCCTGGGAAGAGAGGATGTGAACTATTCCTTATATGTAGGACTGCCTTTGCAAAGGTCATGAATGGTCTGGCAGCTTGCAAGATTTTTCTAATGTTGAAGATGTTGCACTTGATAAATAGAACTGAAAAAAAAAATTGCACCTCCTTTCTGTTTTCCTGAAACAGAATGTCCTCATCTATGCACTTTTTGTAAGCATGCGAAAATATGAAGATACGAATTTAATTAAAGATGGTTTTAGTCCACTCTCTACAATAAAAGTCCTTTCGTTTAGATAATAACTAAAGCCTCTTCGTGATCCAAATGATTTCAGGCGGTTTACTTGAAGAGAAAGCCAGTTCAGCAAGATTTACCTATTACTTCTTCAAAGCTACCTGGCGCTTCCAGTAACTTGGACATTCTTAGTCCCTCTGAAAACAAAAGTGATATGTTTGATAAAATCTCAGATGCTGAGGAAGATAGTGAAGATAAGGATGATGATTTTGGCTTTCAGAATGCGTTGAGAGACATGATTCCAGGGGTACAGGTCAAGGTTTTAAAAGTGACAGCTCCAGGGAAGGTAGATAGAGATCTAATATCAAAGGTCATTGAGCAAATAATGGATGAGGAAGATGAAGAAAAGGACTATGATTTAGACAGTGTGGACGATGAAGATGAAATTAAGGTGGAAAGAGATGGAGAGCAGAATGTGATTGATTTGGATACAGACAACGGGGTTAGTGATGGTGAAGAGCAGAGCCAAATTGCGGTTAGGGTGGTTGTTGGTGGTCTTATGCAGAACACTTCGAGTGGTGCACAGCATAAAGACCTGCTTCAAGTACCGGCGAGGCTAGAGAATAAGGGTCACCTGTCATTTACTTTCAGTATAGAGGAAGATGAGAACAGAAGCAATTCCTCTGGCAGTGGACAATCTCCCCCAAATAAAAAGTCTAGGCTCCACGGTCAACGTAGCTTGGATAATGTGATGGTTGATCTCGCTAAGTACATTAGCAAGGGGAAAATACCTATGAAGGTCAGAACTCTTTTATCTTGTCACTCAAATTGCTTAGTTTATATTCTTCTCTTGATAGTTTTCCTGAAACATGCAGGTCCTTAAAGATATGGGGGAATTGATCAGCCTCACTCTTACTCAGGCACGGAATCGTCAGCCATTGTCAAAGTCAACCACCTTTAACCGCATTGAGGTTTCAGCATCTCGGGACCCACTAAATGGTGATCAATCTTCAATATGTTTCTCTCCTTTTGTTCTCTTGCTGTCTAGATTGCTGATTCTCCTTTTTCTAGTAAACATATGCTTGTTCAACTAGTGCATCATCATTGTTTTTCGACCCACTCTTATTTTTAAGTCGTCAGTCATTTACGATTTTTATCAGGATTATATATTGGTGCTCATGGTCTCCACACTTCGGAAGTCATCCACCTTAGGCGAAGATTTGGTCAGTGGAAAGAAGACGGTAGCCCTAAGGAGTTGTCACGTTTAGAGTTTTACGAGTATGTTGAAGCTGTAAAATTAACTGGAGATTCTTATGTCCCAGCTGGTCAGGTAACTTCATTGAATCCAAAAGTTGCTCATATAATCTAACCTGCAGATCTGCTGGGGGTAGACTTGCGCTTTTTTACTTCTTAAATAAATTAGGATGTCTGAGATGTTCATTCTGGTTGGAGTGTAGAGATCTCTGTATCTGACTGGTAGAGACTAGGGAAAGAATGGATAAGCTGGAAATAAAAGTATACGTGATTTCTATGCCTAAGTCGAATAGGTATTTTGCTAATCCTTTCAGCAATGAAGGGTGAAAATCTACAGTATCTAATATCCTGCATTTGTGCATCTGAGTATGTGTACTTGTAGAAACTTTTCTTGCCTTGCTATTCTAAATAGAGGGGGAGAGTGCGATGGAGTGGTGTGCGACCATTAATGCCGTTCTTTCTAATTCCAGATAGCATTCCGTGCAAGAATTGGAAAAAAATATCAACTTCCACATAAAGGGATTATTCCAGAAGAATTTGGTGTGGTAAGTGATTCGAGATATTTTAGATTTTCTAATATTTTTTGCTATTATTTGTTTTGCCCATCTTTCTTTTTGGTGCATAAGTTCCACAGCTCTGGATTTTATGATGTGTCGGATTCTCTCTCACATAGGCTCATGTTATCTCTATTGCCAATGCAGATTGCTCGATACAAGGGACAAGGAAGGCTGGCAGAGCCTGGTTTTCGGAATCCCAGATGGGTTGATGGTGAACTGGTTATCCTAGATGGAAAGGTTTGAGCTCTCTATAGAATGGCGCCCTTTGTCTTCTGATTTGTTGTCTCTTTATAACCTAAATTTCATTTTTCTCAACTTATTTATTTCCCCTGTTGAATTATGCAGTACATTAAAGGAGGGCCTGTTGTGGGTTTTGTCTACTGGGACCCTGAATATCATTTCTTAGTGTTCTTCCATCGGCTTAGGCTGCACGAGTGAACATCTCTGTACATACAATTTGTGGCTGTTTGTTCCTGATTCAGTTCTTTGTAGGTATGCTCTTTCACACTTAGTACTTCTCAAATTGGCTCTAATTTAACACACACATGAATCTCGTTGTTTAAAAAAAAAAATTGGATGCTGTAGCTATTGCTACAGACATGCAAGAAGTATATCGTTGCAGTTCAAAAAACGAGGAGATCTTGGATTACTTTAACAGAGATATGTATTTTTTTTTTTCCTAATATTTATCAGATAGTTCACATTTAAGTTATAAAAAAAATGTTGGATTCGTCAAATATCATTTATTTAACATTCTCTTCAAGCATTCAAGTATTGTATAGATACAACCTTAATTTCATACTCGTCTTCTGTATTCATGCACCCCTGTCCAGCATCTTATCCTTATCCCTTTTCTAAATATAAATAAAAGATTTGGAAAATATGACACCACATTGGACACCGGTGTCCTGCATCAAGGAGTATGTGTCTTCCCATTTTTGTTACATGGAAAAGGAGGGGCTGATAAATTACGTAGCTGTTACTTCTATGATTAATCCTATCTCACTGATCTCTAATCTGATAAGATGCTTGCTTCTCTGTTCCTTTGCAGTCAATGTGATATCTATTACCACGAAACTTGTCAGTTTGAGCTAAAGAGAAGACTCAAGATTTCAGTTGAATATGAAGTCCTGGGCAACTGACTGTTTTACTGGCCAGCATTTAGAATTTCACATTGTATGGAAGTAACAGCAATTTTTGAGTTGATAGTCCCCAAATTTTCTCTGGTATACCAAATGTTCAGGCCTACCAGCGATTTCTTGGGCACTTAGTTGTACATATGCCCTTATGTTATTATTCTTTTCAGCTCTTTTTGTATTATTCTTTTTCTCCCCTCTGGTGGACATTGTGTACTGTTTTGTCGCTATCACCTCTAAAAGCTTCAAAAAATTATTTTATCTAGTAGAATCTGAAGATATAATGGCAAATGTCTTGTGTTCTGTTGCCATGATCTTTGGCTCTTGAATTATCTGCTGAACTGTAGCTTTTATGATCTCATGCACTTTGGATAGGAATTGTTTTTTTTTTTCTTTTTTCCGGTAGAAAGAATGTTCTTGCGATCAGCTGGATACTTTTGTGGCTTGTATCACGAGGAAATGAATAATTATGCCTCGCTGACAAACACAGGCAGATAATGGCACCAATTGATTACAAAAAGTACTAGAAATTACCAGATCTCGCACTAGTCTGAAACTTCAGACACAGACACGAAGTTTCCGTTCAATGTTCTAGTCTGCAATGGTTTTGTTCAATATGAAGTCCAGTAAGATCAACAAACTTTCTGGCAATGATGCGTCGTTAAATCTACATGAAATTTGTCTCAAGCCGTTACTATTTCATTAAGGCAATTCATGGGCACAGCATACAATACGCATAACGTGCATCCGTAATTAGACAGAGTACATGTTATACTTGGTATTCTTGAGTTGATCTACCAGGAAGAGCGCATCCAGACTTATTATTTTCAGATCTACATACATGCATATCAAATTATAGTAATATGGTGATTTTAAGTAAACCACCGTAGCACACAAACCATCAGCATCTGCTGCATGTTTACTTAAACTGCAGCCTTTTCAATATCATCAGAGGCCAAAGAAATGATTGCAATATATTATGGTTTCTCGAAGCTGTTGAAGGAAACTTCTCTAGCTATTTTCGCACCCCTTCCCTTGGCCATATAAAGTCCCACATGATGCATTAGCTCCTGCATGGCTCAAACATTAAATCGATCAATCGAAAAACTGAGTTAGTTAATCAGGATAACAGCAAATTTTTTGACTTGTTGTAAATTACCTGAGGATGTGGAGAGATATCTTTGGTGTTCCTTGCCATGGAGGCAGGAAAATCGAAGGTGGCACATGCCTGGGAGTAAACTACTACTTCCTCCAAAGGATTGAGGAAACCGTGGTTCTTAGCTGATAATGTAGAGCAAACGAAGTCCAGGACACAAATGTCTGTGCATACCCCTACCACCAACAACTTAATCCAAATAAAAAGTCAGTCGATATTCTTTAACCATATGAACATGAATATGTGATATGGACTTGTAATGACTATCCAGTAGGAATATATTCAGAGTCTTGAAGAATCAAGAGAGTGTGCATACAATTTGAATTTTGTTGTTCTTCACCCAATCGACAAATACATTAGAGCCATCCTCCTCGAAAGAGCCAATATAACCATCATAGCAATCTTTGCGCCTGATTGTCACATTTGGTTCTTTCTCCATCCATCTAAGTGCTGTGAAGTTCATCAATCAATTTCTTTATCTTAAGATATGGTTAACAATCTAACAATTCAGTAAAAAAGTTGTGCCAAATGCACATGCATATGAACATTGTTCCTGCTATTTGGTAAGACGGCGCACAAAATAAAAACTTATCCTCCCCCTGGATCAAACTATTCAATCACTCTGAATCATCAGTGAGTCAATTGCACAAGAGGTTTACCATTAATTTTGCTAATATAGGCATGTATATACTTTAAGATGAAAGTTATTGCAAATTGTAGTATTTTTTGGGCATGAACTTTTCTACATCTTATTTTGCTAGATCAGTTTGGAGCAACTAACATATTGGACAGGGAGCACTATGCTAGTCCGGTATTTCCTATTGGAATTGAAGTTGCAACTCTACTCAACACTACATAAGTCCAAAATTCAAAAACAATCAAAGGCTCTCCTAAAAAAAGAAATTTAATTCCAAGCAAGTATTCAGAAAGTACCAGGAACCAAGTTGGATTCGTCAGTGCCAGTGATGCAGTGAGAAGGATAAGGGTGTTCAAGTTTATCAGGATGGTGTGAATCAAGAAAGGCAAGAACTGGCAAATTCTTGTCACAGAACACTCTAGCAAGCCTTGCTGATTCATCTATCATTTCAGTGATCTGCCTGTTTGGTTCTCTTGGTGCCTATAATTTACAAGAAAATCCAATTAATTAAATCAATAATTGTGTGATTAAGTAGCTAGCTAAAACAAGAGACATGAGGGGTAAAATAGAGAACTAAGTTTATGTACCAGATTTCCAGCACCAACAGTGCAAAATCCATTGATGATGTCCACAAGAACAAGACCAGCCTTAACATCTTCAGTGATGACCACTGATTCCTCCTCTATGGGAATTTCATTCTTCAAGATGTCTACTGCTTTTAGTACCATCTTTCTTCCTGCCAATTTTCTTATGGTATGAAATGGTGATAGGCTGATATTTATTAGAGCACTAATTGATTTTCTGTGACTAGTCCAATCACCATGTCCCACGACTATGCTGATACTTTATTCAAGTAGACTAACTATTCCCCTATAAGCCGACTTAATTTTTTAAGGATAAGTTCTGCTTTTGCATTTAAGGGAATATCTAAATGAATATATTTCAACTCATTCATCCATTGACACGTGTCCACGTCGAATATGTTCAATATTGTTATGAAATGAATACGGACAGAGCGAAATGATTGTCTATGTAGTTAAACTTCTTAAATTTTAAACGTGAATTTGACCCTACAGAAAATATTTAAGTTTTCTGAAAACTACAAAAAAAATTATAACTCAAAATATTCAAAAGACATAAATAAATTAAGTTCAAAGAAAAATTTATTTGATTCTTGAAAGTCAAAAATATCGAAATATAAATTGGAACAAAAGAAGTATATAAGATCGACATAATTAAGAGTCTGTTTAGATGGGCTTATGTCTCTAAGCCGCAAACAGCTTATAAGCTAAAAAAAAATAAGTTGGGGTAGTCTAACTTATTTTTTTTTTTGGCTTATAAAAATTAAAGACCCATAAGTTGATAGTTGTAAATACCTACCATTTATATCAAATATTAAGAGATATGCAAGTTGGTAGTATATTTATAACAAATTTACTCTTGTCATCCATTTACCAATAGCATTTACTTATACAACTCATGTTCAATATATCTTTTTATTGAACTAAAGTACGATCACTTGATGTTGTATTTTATAGAAAAGTCTTCTAGTAGCGCATTAATTTTGTTATGAACTATGATTTGCTCATTTGGTAAGATTGTATAAGAATTGAGAAAGTTTTGATGATTTTCACAACTTGTGAGATTTTTATGTCTATGAGAAAAAATACAATTTAAGAAATTCAAACTGCATGTTCAAACAAAACTTCAACTTCAAATAATCATGATTTCAAATCACTAATCTCATATCATGATTTCAAAGAATTTCCAAACGGCTCCTAAAACATAATCAAAAGTAAATGGGTTAAACCTTTTCCTGAAATATTTGACACAGAGATTTCCATTATGTCAACATTTAATTGGTTTCAAAGCTAGCCGGTATATATAGTTGGAGCTCCATTAAATTCAAGGGCAAATTCGAGCCTCGTTACCAACAATATGATATCCGCATTTTGATAGTGAAGCGATGGTAAATTTATAAAACATTGTTGAATGTGTTAGACGAGTAAATTTGGATACCCTTTTTATTAATGTCAAGCAAGCATTGGAAAAACTTGAGAGCGACAATTCTTATTTTGATATTATTGTGAAGATTGTAAAGTGCTCATGTGTGACTTACATCTATATATTTGTTTTTTGTTGAACGGTCATTGAATCAGCGTGCTCACATGTTAGCTAGGGTTTTGTAGGCTCTTTGTGTGATGCTATGGAGTGGATTGAACATTCCCATCTTTGATTCATGATGTACTCATTAACGATTTGAATAACAATTGAGCTAATTGCTTCTCTTTAAAAGAAAAAAAAGACTATTAAATACCTTATGAAAATGACTTGTATTTTTTTTACCATTAAGGACAACAAATAACCATATACGTTACTAGGTAGTACTTTTTTTTCTTTCTTTCTAATTTAGGTTTTCTTCCATCTAGAGAACTATAGTTGGAAATATAAATCAATTTTTGTTTTGAATTTCTAAAGTGATAATTATTAGGATAACATTTTTGAGCTAAAGTGATAGTAGTAACTAATATGGGGCTGTAGGAGTAGCATTTTATTTACTTTCGAAAAAATAGGTGGAAGAATTATTACTTCCTCCATTCCAATATAATTGAATTTTTGGAATGTGACACACCCCTTAAGAAATCTACTAATGACATTAGTTAACTAGACATTTTACAAAATTACCCTATGTCTTTACCTAAACTTTAAAGATTAAAATAGTGAGTGTTGAGATTTAGAACTATCTAAAAGAAGGGTAACTTTGAGAGGATTTAATTAATGAACTCTTGGACTTTGAACAACTCACTTATTTTGGATCAAAGAAAAAGCCTCAAAACCTCAATTATTTTCGAAAGAGGGAATATTAATTAGAAGAAATGGTAAATAGTCAAATAGAGATCTAATATTGGAAGGTAAAAGGAATCCTGATAGAAGATAAAAAGTTCCTTAATAGGGCTTTCTAATTGCACTCTTGAATTAATGTTGTAACGGTACGACATTGAGGACCAAAAGAACAGAATCAAAGCCATGAGCACGACTGCTGGAATATGCAGCCCAGTTTTCAACTCACGTAAGTTATTTTTTTGTTGGAATAATCACCAAGTGACGTGATAGAGTTTAGATGTCTTGAATTTGTGAAATTCCTTATGTGGCACAAACACATAATTAGTCGGGACAGTGGGTACTAAATATCGAATGGTTAATTTTTTTTTGGAATATGCTTGGTCCCTTCAGGTTTTGCTGTGACCTTTTCTTTTCTCTTTTATCCTGCATTAGTCTTGTTCTATTATTTCAGTTTTGTTAGTTATTATGTACATAGCACTACTATGACCTGATTCTTTTTTTTGGTTAAAGTTCCGAGTCACGTTTTTATTTCTCTGTTGTTGCGCAAAGCACTATGAAGAAGGAGGGATACCTTCTTGAACAAGACGATAACCTGCAAATCAGGTTATAGGTCATTTTGGTCTAATACAATGTAGTGTTAACCACCAAAAATACAAAACATTAGTGGCAATAAAGCTGATAGTTCAAAGTGGTTCAAAGACGGATAAAAACTTAATTACCTCCGTTGGATGTTTATACCAAATCAATGAATGCATGATATGTATTGGAACATACATATATAACCAGTGGCGGAGCCAGGATTTATGCCAAGGGGGTTCAAAAATATAAAGAAGCCATAAATGAAGAAGCTAAGGGGGTTCAACTTCTACTATATATACATAAAAAATAATTTTCACCTTGTATATACAGTGCAATTTTTCGCCGAAGGGGGTTCGGATCCCTTGGGCTCTTACTAGGTCCGCCACTGTATATAACTATCACTTAACTATGGTAATTACTGTAGATATATATTTTCACTTTATTAAGTCACTAAACTATGATAAATTGCACTGGTTTGGTATAAATAGTGCTGGATAAGTGTTTACAGTTCAAAGACCAACACACTTGCCCTTCTCTTCTTGACCTGAAATCCAGGTAACAGGACGCACCTCTGGTGTACCAGTTATCGTGCTCACGGTAAACGCTGTGTAGCCAAGTGCGGAGCGGATAACTGCTGAAAGCATCTAAGTAGTAAGCCCGGTCATCTATCCAGATTTAAAAGGCCTTTAACTTGTCTTGACAGAGTGGTAAAGAGAGTGTATATGTACACATACTCCACTAATGCATGCATATTGAACCATCACTATTAATTTTACAAAAAGAAGTGGTGGTTTGATCCATCTTAACAAAGAGATGTTAACATCATAGTGTTCAAAGAGACAACGTATATCCTTTCAGTTATCTTCATTATTTGTATTTCTTTCTAACTGCAATCTCAATAACTGAGTGATGGTGAAAGTGATAAGCGAGTTAGATCTTAGTCTGGAAGGCCTCTCACTGCTAGATCCTAGTTTAGAATCCATATCATACATTTGAATTATACTTCTCTGCTATTTTTTTTTTTGGTAACATGTATGTGAATATTACCATACCAACCAACTCAATCCTTTACACACAAAGAGCACCTCATACACAGATGGGCCTCAAGCAGGAAAAAAAAAACACCAGCTACCAACAAAACAACCTAAAGTGCTATAGTACTCCTAGAAAACAAAAATCTGCAGAAACTCTCTAAGTACAAATTCTCTGTATAAATCCCTTGCATCTCCTTGCCCATTTTGTATTGCTAAATGCTTCCACTCTTTCTTTGATATCGTTTTTGATTGTTGAACTGTGGTATCTACCTGTACATTGTGTTGTTTAAAGATTTTGTCATTCCTTGCGATCCACGTATAGTATAAACAAGCTCCAACTGCTGCAGCAACCACCTCTTTCTGGAACTTTTTCCAATGCTTTCCTTTAATCTATACTAGAGATATCCTGACATCATTCAGCCCAAGACTATGCCCCAACCAGCGACTGAGTTCATCCCAAACTGCTATGCTCCAAGAGCAATTAACAAATAAATGAGTAGCAGACTCCATGACTCCATCATCACACATACAACAATTCGCCACATCACATTGAAATCCAAGTTTCAGTAGTCTATCCTTAGTTAAGAGTCTATGTTGCACTGCAAGCCATAAGATCACGCTATGTTTAGGCAATATGATAGGACTCCATATGAGGTGAGCAACATCCATGATTTGTTTGTTCCCAAGTAATGCAATGTAACTGGCAGTAACACTGTATCTCCCATTAGATGTCAATAAATATCTACCACCAGCATACCAGTTTACCATTGTGAGCTTCATTTTATGGAGCCTCTTCCAATACCAGCTACAATCAGAAGCTGGGATGTGAGACCAGAAGTCAGTAGTTTTCATATACACCCCATGGACCCATTTGACCCATAAAACATCCTTTTTTTCAGCTAAGGTCCAAATTAATTTCCCTATTGAGGCTAAATTCCATAACCTGCAACTTTTAACTTTCAGCCCACCATACTTCTTAGGCATACATACCTGATCCCATGAAACCCACCATACTTCTTAGGCATACATACCTGATCCCATGAAACAAGTGCTATCTTCTTTTTCGCTTCAAAAGCACCCCAAATATACTCTCTACACTTTTTATCCACAGCTTTCACGATACTTTGGGGAAGGAGAACCCCAAAAGTTATGTACTGAGAATAAAACAGAGTTAACAACCTGTAATCGACCAGATTGAGGAACATGCATGTCTATAATCTTCGTAGGTACAATCTACAAACTCTAATGCCCAAACTGTACATTTGTGGTGCACCATGTCCTGGTGTCCTCGTACAAAAGAAAAGATTATTATTTTGTAATTAAGATGATCTTAAACTCTTGTCTTTGTAAGGGCCGTAAGGGTTAATATGATCGATTTCATATGTGTATACCTAACATCTTTAGATTCTTAGGTGATTGATGACTCGAGGGGGAAAAGGCTGTGATATTTTACATATAAACTCCTTGTAATGTATTTACTAGATTATGTTTTCAGTGTCCAAGTAATTTTTGTATTTTGATTCAAGGCTTGTGCTAAAGATTCTTTTTAACTACTTGCTTACCATTGATCCAAGCTTGCCATTTGAGATGGGGACTGTGGGCGGAAAATAAGTTTATAAGAAGCATTGCATCTTGCAAGTCTTTACCATTTCTTTAATCATTTGATCCTTTAAATTTTTTGTGCATATTGATTTCATTAATTAATAGCAGTCGACTAAAATAAGATTTGATGGATTGGGGTGGGGTTGGTTTTATTTCTAGGTAAATTAATTCAACTCTAATGCAGGGGATAGACAAGAGAAGGATAGTTTTGAAAATATATTTGAAGCCATGAACCGATGTAGCAAAGTTATTGTTCCAGCAGACTCTGTAATGGCTATTCTCTTAGCATTACCTGTCAAGTCGCTTTTGCGTTTTAAAAGCGTATGTTGGTCCTGGCGTGACTTAATCCTCTCCCGCCGCTTCAGCAACATGCATCAGGATTGAGCCAAGCGCAACAGCTTAATATGTTTCTACGAAAGTGACGATGACAGTGGGATAAGATCATATAACAGCGTCTCAGTGTCCGAAGATGGAATTATTACCGATTTACTTTTACCTCCTCCTACTCTTCCTAAAAGATCTAACATTTATGTGGCAGCCGTTTGTAGAGGGATGGTATGCTTTTCACAGGGATCGTGCCCTCTATCAGCGGTGGTGTGGAACATTGCTACAAGGGAGTTCAGGATTTTCCATGGCATTGGAGAATCAGGCATAAAGAATGTTACGCGCCTTTATTGCGATATACTACAGGTTTCACCTTCCTTCCCAGCACCAACGAGACAAGTTGGTTAGGGTCATTATCTACTCTTAACAATACAGCGTCTATTAAAATCACCACGTGGAATGATGATGGTCTTAGTATCCCCGCAAAGATAATGGAGACGGATTTTCCGTATAAGATCACCCAATATGGGCGTTGTTTGAATGCAAACGAAACTATTCATTGGTTAGGGCATAAAATCGGAGGAGGACCGAATATTGTAATTGCCTTTGATATGGTCGAGGACAAATTTCGAGAGATATCTACACCATTTAATGATGAAAAACCAGGGGAGTATAAACGGTACCACCGGAAGCTCGCACTATTGAATGAAAATACACTAGCTATTTTTGGTACATCATATTCTTGGACAGGTTATCTGTCATCTCAAGTTTGGGCTCTCAATGACTATGGAGGTGCTTCAGAAAGTTGGGTTAAGCAATACACATTCGAAACATGTTTCAACCTGCATCCGATGGGTTTTTGGTTTAATGGTGAAGTGGTTTTCGCTAGAATGGACGGCGCACCAGTAAGAATGGGTTTGTACGATGCCCGCACCAATCAAATTAAAGATTTTCCAGTTGATATTGACTGTCACTTCTACTACTACTCGTCAATCATCTATCACAAGGAGAGCCTTGTTCCACTTCCCCACATGGAGACGACAAACAACATCTGTTCTAATAAATATTGCCCTTTTCAAGATGCAGAGAGACTTGCCAGTAATTACAAATAAATTTCTCAAACGGTCACTCAACTATGTGGAATTATTTAGTAAAGTTACTTTAACTTATTTTTTGTATTAATAAAGTCATTCAACTTTTGGATTTTCTCTTACAAGTACTTTAGTTGGGGAATCAACTAACAACTTGGTGACAGTGACACAGTTCAAACTAGAAAACCATACAAACTATTATGAAATGTTTTGGACAGCCTATTCATGGGGTATTCATGCATTTAACTTCTTTAGTAGTCAATCTAAGCAAGTTAGTCCTCCAGTACGCAGATAACCACCTTGATCATTCGGCTAGTGATACTAGCTAGCGCACCAAATTTATCATATTTTTGTATCATTGTATGCTCTGCACTGAAGTACATCCCTTGGAAGGATAATCATAGAACTCTGTTTCATTAGTATAAGTGACTGCCAAAAAGAACATAGGTCTCAACACTATGTTTGGTCCAAAAAAAAAAACTGTTTTCGACCACATGTGATCAAAAAAATTATTTTTATATTAAATTATATTTAACTTTTTCGACTACAGGTCTAAAACATTATTTATATTTAAATATTAAAAGAAATTGTAAATTGGCCCAGATTTTCGACTATATATGGTCGAAATTTGGCAACAATATTGCTAAATTTCGACCATGTGTATTTTTTTGGGTGCAATTTCGACCTCATGTGGTCGAAATTGTACAATTTCCAGCAATTGCCTTCTTTTGGCAGCCCACCTGCCAATTTTTAAATAATCAAATTCATCAACAATGCAACACAACAACCATAAACAATGTTCAAACACTTGAACACTTAAATATTGTCCATTCAAACACTTATAAACAATCAAATTCAAACACTTAAACATCATAAACTACATTCACACACTTAAATATCATAAACAACATTCAAACACTTAAACATCTTAAACTTAAAAGTACTTCTAATTCAAATTAAAACTACATTCAAACCCTTAAGCATAATATACATACTCATTTAAACATAGCAGAATTAGAATCCAAAAGCACACTAATCAAAAAGATCAGCGTTCGGTGTTAGAGACATGATCCATATCCTCCCCACTGGACTCATCGACAAGAGCATGATTTAGTAGAAACTAAGTAAAATTTAGGATTGTTAAATTATAATACTATGATATTTCTATAACTTTGTCTGTGATCTGTATATTTTCTTTAACTAAACATTTTTATGTTTCAGTGGAGATTTGAAGAGTATGAATATATGGTCGAAAACATAATTAATTTCATTCCTAACCTAATATTACTACCTCTTGCTGTCTGGTGTGACATTGTCCAGTCGATTAGTATAGCATTACAACAAATTATGACCGTTTGATTCATGTAAAATCATTCTTTTAAGACGATTAACATATTTAAATTGATTTCTTTTCTGAAAAAAGAAATCTTTTTGTATCATTCTAATTGTCTACTGTATTATCTTAAATTCTTAAGACTGTTAAGAGGATTACTGCAAGACAGTAAAAGACAGAACAACATGTGAATTTGTAAGTTCAAACAATCAGAAAACCCAAATTTTGAGTCTCTTATCAGTAATAACAACCTTATGGATTGGGAATTAATTCAATGCTGTTATGCCCAGAACGAATGATTGGGTCTAAAGTATAAGGCCAAACATCAAAAAAAAATTATGTGAATTCGAAAATCAATTCCTTAAATATCTTGAATTAAAATGTACAAATTTGAAATTAATTAAAATAAAAAAATTATATTTAAAAACATATAAAGAACCATAACAAAAAAATATTATCTTCAAAATCAAAATTTTCGGCGCCAATTTTGATTAGTCCTCAAAAAAGGATACCGAATATTGGTGGATAATAAAAAATTATTACCTCTCTCTGAATAAGAAAAATATATATCATTCTTTTAGGATGAGTTTACAAAAATAACTCCATTAAGATCCATAATACGAGACCATAAATAAAGAACAAACGAAGACCACATGATAGACATGTTAAGATGAGAAAAGACATCATTTCACCCCGAACTTGGCACGAAAATTCGCTTTAGGAACTAAACTTAAGTTGTATTTGTATACCCCTCTTAACAACTTTCATCTTAATTAAATACAACTTCAAATGTTGACGTGCCAAAAAACAAAAAAAATTAAGAGAGTGAAAAAACAAAAAAGTGGACCCGCTCATATATACTATTATAAATTAAAAAATAAAATAAAAATAAAAACTATCTTCTTTACAATCCCCCTCCCACTCCACAGCCCCACCCACCATCTTCTTCCCACTCCACAGCCCCGCCCACCATCTTTTTCACAACCCCCCCCCCCAACGCAACAGCCCCGCCCCCACCACCTTCCACCTTCTTCTTCTTCTTCACAAATCCCTCTTTCTCTCTCTATATTCTCATCATTCTTTTCTTTTCATTTTCACCATTTTTTGGTTTCTTGATTTTGATTTTTGTTTTCTTTCAAAAATAAAGTTATGGAATAATGGTTATGGAAGAAATGAGTTTGCTAATAATAATACTAATAATGGCCAATAATAACAACCAAACAACCAATTTGGACTAATTTAAGTGTAAGTGGGACTAATTTGAGAAGGAGTTAGATGAAATTTATTGGGGGAGATGATGGTGGTGGTTGTGGGTGTGGGTGTGGGTTAAAGATGGTGGTGGTGATTTTTTTCTCTTTTAAGGGCATAATGGCCAATAATAACAACCAAAATAATCAATTTGGACGAATTTGAGTGTAAGTGGGACTAATTTGAGAGGGAATTGGATGAAATTTGGTGGGGAGATGATGGTGGTGGTGGGTGTGGGTTAAAGATGATGGTGATGATTTTTTTTAAGGGCAGTTCGTCTAATTTGGACTGATAATAATAATGATTTTTTTTTGCAGTGGCGGCGGCGGTGGCGGCGGTGGCAACGGTGACGGTGGCAGCGGCGCAGTGGTTGCTAAAAGTAGAGTGAGGATGAGGAGAAAGAATAAGAAAGAGAAAAGGGAGGAGAAGAAGTAAGAGAAAGAGAAAAAATAATAAAAGAAAAACAAAAAATGGAGTTTTGGTAATTTTTGACATGGCAATGACGTGGCAATGACATGGCGCGAGTGTAATACACCTCACATTGTGAGAGTGGTATTTTTTTTAGGGTGAAAAATAATTGAAATGAAAGTTGTTAAGGGAGTATATAAATACAACTTAAGTTTAATTGCTAAAGTGAGTTTTCGTGCCAAGTTCAGGGATTAAATTATGTCTTTTCTCTATTAAGATCCATAATACCATACCACATGATAGACATAAATAAAGATTGGAAAATGATTGGTGAGAGTAATTGTTAAAAATATATATCAACTTATGATTTTTTTTATAAAACATAAATTTATGGGTTAAATTTTATATTTAAATTTTTTAAAATTTTAAGATGAAATGCATGTCCAAACACTGATTTTATCTCATAATTTTAATTCGCATGTTGTGTTTTTGATCCTTGAGTCAGAAGAAAAAGCAAATCAATTTTTACCTAAAAAAAAAGGAACAAAAACGAAAATAGAAGTGATAAAAATAAAAATAAAAAGAAAAAGAAAAAAGAAGACAATTATGTTTATTCTATACCAGAAGAGTTGCTTAAATAGTCATATATGAATGAGCTGCTATTATCTGCCACAAAGCATAGAGATGCTATCATCAACCATTTCTTCCCTAAATTTTCCCCCAAGAACCCAACTTTCCTCACCAAATCCTTCAATTTTCCCTCAAAAATACAATCTTGTACCTTTCCTTACTGAAAACATGACTTCTACTCCATTTAACTTGAGGGCTAATTCACCGATTGCAATTGCCAGTAAAAAAACTTCAGTAGATTCTTTAAACAATGGATTTTGTACACTGATGGAGTACATGGGTAAAGGAGGGGTTGACGTGGGTGATGATTTGGTAGTGTTGTTTGGTCACTTAGAATATGCCTGCAAGAAAATTGCAGCTCTTGTTGCTTCTCCTTTTAATTCTAGCCTTACCAAGAATGTTGGTGTTGGAAATATTGGGAGTGATTCTGATAGAGATAAGCCTAAGCCTCTTGATATTGTCTCGGTGTGTAACCTTTCTTTATTTCGGTTCTTTGATTGTCACCATATAACCTTGATGTTTCTTTTCTGTAAATTTTTGTCTATGGGATTTTATTATATGAAATAATATACAGTAGTTTTAAAGAATCTGAGTCTTTCCTTAGAAAAGATAAAGTATTTTGTATTGGAATGAAATAGACCTGACATAGTGCAATGTATAGAGACCCAATAGAGTGGAAAAATAATAGCGGAACTGAGTAGTGTCCCCCTTCGTAGGAAAATTACACTGTGAGAATAGAGTAAAATGATCTTTTTTGGTTCTATGCAAGGTGTTGAATCCCCTTGACATGAAGAAAAATTCAAGTATAGTGGTAAAGAGGTTCAAAAATTGCTTTACATCATATGTTCAAATTACAATTTTTTTTTGTCTTTTTCAAATCACCTTATATAAATTTCTGATCCGCCATTGGTGGAATGGATAGAGAATTTCATATAGCTTGACGGCGACTAGTTTGGGATTGAGAAGTTATTGATTGATTGATGTTATTTCACTCTAAGTTACTCGGACTCGGGTGTGGGTGTCCGATACGGGTGCGGATCTAGATGTTGGATCCTTCATGATCTAAATTTTAAGATTCGGGGATACGGATCCAGTTATGGATACGGGTGCGGGGATTCGGCTAAAAAAAATCAAATATCTAAAAATAGAGTTGTAAAACCTAAATTATGGAATATTATGTGGAAAACTTGAGGAAAAAATATTGATCAAGAGGAGAATCCCCGAAGGAGATAAAAGGAAACAGAGTGACATAGAAATTTTCATATACAAGGTATTTCATTTTCTTCAATTTCACCTTAGCTTTAGTTTTGATTAAAGAAATCATTGAATCTGTCCAGAATTTCTACGTCGATTTTGGTCAAAGTATCCAAAATCCGTTGACTAGATCGGGTACGGATCCCACACCCATGTCATGTCGACACGGGTGCGGCACCTAAAGTGAAGAGTCCAAGTAACATAGATTTCACTTACTGGCAATAGGTTGCATGTAGTTCTGATTTTTTCTCCTTTTTCTGTTGTATGTTTTTTCTTCTGTTTGTGGAATCTTCTATTAATGAATTAGGAAGTAGAGATTGTACTGAAATAAGAGCTGTAGAATTTCTAATTCCCAATCCACAATTTCGTTTGAGACCTCTGGTCCTTCTGTCTTCCCTACTCTTTATGCAACCAAGAATAGTCTCATCTTCTAAAGCTTTTCCCTTTCTGTGTTTTTTTTTTTTTTTTTTTGTGTGTGTGTATTTTGTTCAGAATGAGATTATATTGTCGTCTCTTAGAAATTCGGGAAAAGTTGCTGTAATGGCCTCAGAAGAAGACGAGGGTCCTGTGTGGATAACTGATGATGGCCCGTTTGTGGTAGTCATGGATCCTTTAGATGGTTCCAGAAATATTGATGCCTCAATACCTACAGGGACGATATTTGGGATTTACAAACGTCTTGTGGAGATTGATCATCTGCCAGTGGACGAAAAGGCTTTGGTAAACTGCCTTCAGAGCGGAGCAAAGCTTGTTGCTGCAGCTTATGTTCTCTATTCGTCAGCCACAATACTCTGTGCCAGTTTTGGTTCTGGAACGCATGCATTTACATTGGATCATACAACCGGAGATTTCCTCATGACACATCCTAACATCAGCATTCCTCCTCGAGGTATTGCTATTTCCTAATTTTCTTCCTCCATATCCATTTTACATTGAATAGGGATTTTTTCATTTTTGGCCCGTAGGCCAAAATTAATTACTGGCGCTAGCCAGAATATATAAAATCTATACACTGACAGTTTATATCATATGTATATTCCGTGTATATAGTACGTATATTATATGTATATTTATACTTAATGTACAAAACATATACATTTCCGCTATCTTGTAAATTAGATCACCGAAGGCATTGGACTATAATTATCTCTATTATATTCTGAACTGATAATTACATCATTACCAACTTATGGCAGGGCAAATTTATTCAGTTAATGATGCTCGGTATTTCGACTGGCCTGAAGGTTTAAGACAGTATATTGACACCATAAGACAAGGGAAGGGGAAGCATCCTAAGAAGTACTCAGCCCGCTATATATGTTCTCTTGTGGCTGATTTTCATCGGACTCTTTTATATGGTGGGGTGGCAATGAATCCAAGGGACCACCTTCGTCTTGTTTATGAAGCCAATCCCCTGAGTTTCTTAGCTGAAAAGGCTGGAGGTAGTGGTTCAGATGGTAAACACAGAATTTTATCTATTCAGCCTGTCAAGCTACACCAAAGACTTCCTCTGTTTTTGGGTAGTCCTGAGGATATAGAAGAATTACAGAGCTATGGGGATGTTCAGCAGAAAGTAAACCCTGGTTACGATGTTTAATGCCTTGGTCCTCTTTTACGCATTTCGGACTTATCCTTAGATTTTTCAGCTCATCTCTCCTTTACATGTAAATTTTTACCTGAGGCAGTTCTTAGCTTAGTAAATATGCTGTTCACTAGAGTAAACGTGTGATTTCTTTGACTAGTCTTGACAGTTGTCACATGATGAACTTCATGTATCTTTGGAGCACCTTAAACTTTTCAAGAAGTTTACTGTAAATTTTGTTTTAATTAATTGGCTGTCTTCATTTGAAAGTGTATCATATGCTTAACAGGGGACTTTGAGTTTATTGTCATGACTGACAATTACCCGTGAGTTAGATATTAGTACATTCTCAAAGTCTCTAATCCATTGCTAAGATTAAGATGTCATTGTTAAAACAATTCATATCTTGTTAATCCTTTTAGCTTCTTGGTTCTTTATCTTTGCTACTTCTCAATGGGAAAGCTTTGATTATGAAACATGACTGGTTGACCGGTTTCTGAAACAGCTCATGATCTAAGCTTATCGTAGTGATTGTTTTGCATTTAAAGCAAACATGGGTCTTTATCTTCTCTTCCCCTCTTCGTTTCATATGAGTAGCTTTTTATCAATCATTTGGAAGTAGTTTTGCCATAGTTAAACTTCATCTCGTTTGTTCTCTCTGTTCATACTAGCTTAATGTAGAACTTCCTTTAAAAACATGGTGCTGTTGTGAATTCTGGTGCTTCAGCTATTCAGAATGTATAAGCTTGGTTGTACTCCCTAGCCTGCTATATTGCTTGTAATGCTTATCCATTAGTTCTATTGAACTCATTATGTCATCAGAATGTTGCACGATGTGCTACTTGAAATTTCGACTCCTACATTGTAGTGAGAGTTGAGGGTGTCATGCATGGTTTTTGTATTTGTCATGACTGCTGTTGCTGAGATTTTCACATTGAATTAACCTTCAATCTCGGTCATTCTCCTCGTGTATTCATGACCAATGTTATTCAAGATTGCTACCTTCTCACCGCTGAACCTTTGTGATCGTTATGCCAGTCATTATGGACAAGAATGCTCAAAGTGTGCAAATGAACAGTTCTACGTACTGGACGCACAAATTCGGAAATGAAGGTGATTCCCGCACACTTCATTCCTTGGAACCATCTTCATTCCTTGGAACCTCATGTCCTCTCTCTTTTTCCACTAACAGTTTTGCATCGAGTCCTTGATCAGCAACCATGGGAACAAGAATCAGACGGTGTCCGAAGCTAAGAGCTTCAATAATGGTACCCCAACCAGAATGGAAAAGGCATCCTCCTACAGAAGGATGAGCCAGTATATCCTGTTGAGGTGCCCAACCAAATGCCCAGATTTGAAACTCGAGAGAGAAACCCTGTAGGTAGTATTTCTTGATACTCTACCCCTTCTGGTTTCCTCAAAATCCATAGGAAAGGTAGCTCGCAAAGTTCAAGTGCACAAGCTAACTCATGGATTTGGTTAATAGGCATCTCATACTCACTCCCAAAGCCAACAAATACCACTGACTTTGTTTTTGTTTATCCAGCCATCTGAAAATATGCGACTATCCGGAATCCGTTTCTTGGTGGGTCCCGGTATCCAGTGCTGGTGGGAGTACGCCAATAGGTAAAACTGGTCTCTGATAGGGATCCTCAATTAGATTTACATATTTCCCTTCAAACTCATTGCAACTTCTCACTACAACAAATTTACATCCCTCCACAATTTTGGCCATACGTTGGCTGGACACACCAGATGCATCAGGACAGTGAGTGTTGTGCAACATTATTGATGCATAATCAGGCCTATGGGCTACCAGAGAAAGGAATTGGAACCAAGGTGGAGGGTGTACAAAATGTTCAGGGAGGGTACGTAGGGTCCCTCTTTTAAGTTCAACAGGTGGTCCCAGGTAAGCTAATGTTGAGGCTGTGTATACACTAAAGAACTTAGTGGACACACCATATCTATCAGCAATTTCAGGTATCCAGAATGGATCAAAATCCATGAGTGTCAAATCCGGCAAATTCTCTTGCAGCAACTCCTCAAATGATGATGATAGCTTGTCATATGACTTTTTCAAGTACTGTATTTCGTCTGGTTGAAGATCAACGGTGGCCTCACAATTCTCTGGCAGGCCATCTACTGATGGTAATGGGATCTCCAGCAGCTTTAATCTCTCCGCTAAACTTGGAGGAACAGGGGGCAACCTTAGCAGGTTTTTTGGGGTGGAAATTTCCTCGATAGTTCGAGAAAAGGTAGCATATGGCCAAAGGCCAACCATGGAAACATCATCACATGGTAGTTCTTGGTGGCCATGACGATAATGTGATATTAATCTTTGGCACCTAATAGGATAATGCCCTTCACTTAACCTTTAAATACCAAGGAACTAGAACTATTACATTTCACATGGCATGCATGATAATTTCTTGGCTCTAGAGTACTAAGTTATAAAGAGCGCATTTCTATATTCAGTTTTTTGAGTTTTTGTATTCACAATCTTTAAGTGTTCCGCTATTTCAGCAGGTTAGTTTCTGGATATTGATGTAGTTCTTTACGCACCTTAATAGTTGGCTTTTACCGATTCAGATTGGTCAGTTTTCTTTCTCAGATCAGAAGTTTCCAAGAATTAGTTCATGACAGGATATTTGCATGTAAATACACATCCTTTGCACTTTGTATGCTCACATGTATTGAGCCATTTTTTGAGTAAATTTAGATTGTATTTCCAGGTTTCATGGCTTTTCACTCTGATCGCTCTCACAAATACACTTCAGAAAAGAGTTCTAATTACCGAATGCTTGCTTTTGGAGTCATTTTCTCATGTTTGGCTACTGGAAAACATTGTTTAAGGAAAATATCTCGTATCGAAAAGGGAAAATGACTTCTATCACTTATGGGCGGAAAATATTTTCCTCCACAAATATTTCAACTCCTATGTACTCTATATTACTTGCTCAAAAACCTGCCCAAGAGATTATTAACCTTGACACTCAGGAATTTTATCAAATTTTCAATGCAAAACACTATTTGATTTTTGACACTATTATGAATCTATAATAAATGTATTTTAGAAAATAAGATATCAAAAAAGAATCTATTCTAAAAATTATTTTTCACTCACCAACCTAAATTTTTTTTAGGAGATTTTAGGAAATCATTTCAAGAAATACAATTTCCTTATACTAAACTCATACGTTAATATTTACTGTAATTATTGCTTTTTATATTCTTGGTCATTTCTTCTGGATGAGAAATGTTAAGTCATTGAATTACTAGTTGCATGTTGGTTTGTGATGTTGTCGTATCGCTGAAATCTTAGGTAACATGTCGAACATTACAAGATAAAACAATTTTATAATATCTCAAATTCTCAATACGTTAAGAGCATAAATTAAATTATTATTTCCATTGACACCTAATAGAGACCAAGCAAAATCAACTTGGTAGTTAAGCAAAATAACTAAAAGTTATTGATTTGTCTTTTTTTTCGTGGGGGAGTGTGTGGCGTTCAATGCTAATCGCCTAAAAAATCCTCTCGAGAAAGACACATTGAAACATTAATACCTCGGCCATAATCCAAAATTAGTTGATGTTGATTGTATGAATTCTTAATATCGCACATGCTATGGAGAAATATGTGTGTGAGTTTAAAATTATTTCTTTGAAATCAAGATTTTTGCACCTAAGTTTAGCCTTCAACTTTAATTAATTTTGTTGATACGACTTTATAAAGACATTTTATATCTTATGCAAATTCAATATTTTTTATTTTTAAACGCATAATTTGTAAAAGACTCCATATATTTTTTTCATAAATTTATGATTTATATCACCCAACTTTTATTGACTTTTTATTTAACATTTATTCTTGAAGTCAATCAAATTTGAGGAATAGAATATAAAAGTTATTTGAGAAAAAAGCAATTTACAATTTTATGAGTAAAATAATATGTGAAATTTGCAAAATGATTTTGGTTGTTAGCTAAGAATATGCTCTCCATCAATGATAAATCTTATGTACATAATACAGATAAGTAATAAATTAGCTTTGGCTAGTGGATGATGCGTAATGAGTATATTAGCATTATAACTCCTCTTGTTGGCGGATGGTATGTAATAAATTAGCTTTATAACCCCCCTTGTTAGTGGATCATATGTAATAAACTAACTTTATAACTCTTCTGGTTAGTGGATTGTACTCAAACAATTTCTCTTATGACAATTCTTCCAAATGTTGTGAAGAAAGGATAAATTATTTAAGAATTTGTACCTAATTGACCGGATTCAACGTTTACTTTTCCTAGTCCAGTCACCAAGAAATTCTATCAGTTCGGTTCAGCAAAAGGAGAAGTTGCCCTTCTATCACGAGTTTATATATGTACTAGATTAGCTATAACCCGTGCAAAACACGGGCCCAACACATGATGCATGTAATTTAAAGAGATCTATATAAAAACTCAAATCTTTCTTTTTTGAAGTCTTTAACTCTAAATTAGTTTGTTCATTTTTTTTCAAAAAATAATTTTAAAATACCTACAGCTGCAAGTAGAAGTGTCAATGGTACGGTTCGGGCGGTTATTTTATAAAATTTATACCTTTCTAATTTTTCGATTATTTCATTTTGTAGAACCAAAATTAGACTTTTCGAAACCATCCTATCATGTCGGTTTCTCTTCGGTATCGGTACGATTCGGTTAAGTTTCGATTTTTTTTTAGAGGAACATCATGTTATGGTCACTAGTAAAAGCTAAGACACAACATCATACATACTTCTATAAGACTTTAACAAAACTCTCTAGATATTTTTACTGATTAAAATGTGATGAATCAAGAAAACATGAAAGAAGACAAGAATAAAGATTATTTTACGGTAGTGTGAAATAATGTTAAGCAAAAACAAACATATTTTAGATCGCACGAGAAGGAAAAAAAAATCAATGAAGATGAGACTCAAGAGTTGAGACTACTAAGATTGAGTATCCACTAAAAGAATTTAAAATCATACGAGAGGAAAGATATCTAATACTTTGTAGCTTTCTATCCAAGATCGTTGGAATACCATGTAGCTTACTAGTTACTACTCGAGATGCTAGAACTAATTTAAGTTCAATAGGAGTAATATAATATGTTTCAGAGTGGAACTTTAGTTGTTAATTATGTTACCGGCTTGTAGTCATTTTCATCATCCCAAACCCAAGGCGAAAATTTAATGTTTTATGGTGTGTAAATTTAACATATAAAATATATTTTACATATATACACTTATTCGGTTCGGTTCGGTTTTTTCGCTTATTTTTATAAAATTAAAAACCAACATAATTATTTGGTACAGTTATAAATTTAAATAAAAACTGTCGGTTTTATTAAAAGAAACCTAGAAATCGGTTCGATACGGTACGGTACAGTTCGGTTGGTTAAGTCGGTTTTTTGAAAACCATTGACACCCCTAGGCCTGCAAGCTCCTCCTCAACTCTTCACATCAAATTCTGAAAGAGTAAATGCTCACTACATTCAAGCAAAGCTTCAAAAAAATTCTTTCTTAAATAAAAATCTTATTTTCTTAATTTTTTGTCGGACTTTAACTTCAACTTCAACTCAACTTACTTTTATCTGCTCCCTCCGTTCACTTTTACTTGTCAATTATACTAAAAATAAATTTTCACTTTTACTTGTCCACTTTAGCATATCAAGAGAAAGACATACTTTTTTTCTTGTTTTACCCTTAACATTAATTACTCATTTTCAATTAATGTTCAGAGTCTACTGAGATTATAAACTAATTAATATGAGTATTATGGTAAAATATATACTTCATTTATTAATTTCTCAAGGGACATGCAAATTCAAAAATTGACAAGTAAAAGTGAACGGAGGGAGTAATTTTTCCCAAATGTACTCTAAACGTACTTCTCATTAATTCGTCATTTTATATGTAAAACATTAGAAAAAAAATAATTTTTTTTCACATACACTTGTTTAACGGTATTCAACATTTTCTAATAAGAAAGGTTTGTTTAAGAATACTAGGGGGAATGGCCCATGCAATACGAAGGAGATCAGAAGGGCATACAATCAACTCTATTCGTTAAAACTTGATTATTGTAAAATTAAATAGATTTTTCCAAGTTGAACCCAATGCACTTTTTGATTGACAGATACACTTTGAGAAGGAACCCTATTCAGTGTACATAAAAGTTCAAAATCAATAGCACACTCAAATATCTAATGCATAATTGAAAAAATAAAAATATTTCATCAAGATAGTTGCCTCGGTAGCAAACCATAACATAATTGTTTTCATCTTTCTACATATCCGATATTATATTTACTTTTCGCCCTACAATGCTCGAAATAGCTGTAGAATCAATATAGAGGTAATAAATTTAGCAACAACCTAACCAACAACTTTGAATCGTTAATTAAATTAAAGTTGGGGGAGGAGTCAAAGGAGTACATTTAGGGGCAAATCACATTGACATGAGTCACACTCAAGAATATAGTTTTAAGAATAATTGAAGAATTCGAAAGTACTTGAAACTTCTTCCTCCTCCTTCTTCTTCTTCTTCTTCTTCTTCTTCTTCTTCTTCTTCTTCTTTTGTAATATGGTGTTCTGTATTCGCATTGGAGTCCGATTAATCCAGATTCACATCGCGTATGGCCTGTTCGGATAAGCGCTCTATATCAAGAATTTTTCCATACCCAAGACTCGAAATCGAAATCTCTGATTAAGGGAGAAGTAGCTCCGTCCAATGCACCACATCCTTTGGTGTTACTTAAACCTTCTTTTAATTTTTGTTTTAAAATTAAAACAAAAATTACGAAAGTTGCAACATGGAAAAATCACGGAAAGTACGACTTATATGAATAACCCGGTGACCTACCAATTTTAGAAATAGGAATTTTGGCAAGCAATAAGCACTTAAATAATACAATTGAAGTGTTTCATCCTCTTTCTCATTTTGAGGAAAAGGTGCAGAAGGAAAAGAAAACAACGAAGGGATCCGAATCAGACCTAAATGGGAATCCAAACCCCCAAGCATTAAGAACGTTACGACGAAATACAAGAGGTATAGAGAAAGGACGTTACGATGAAATACGAGAGGAATAGAGAAAAACTCGTGGTTGGTGTGGAGGAGAAGATCTATTTATGATATAGTTCAAGAAAGAGTCATCTCATTTCTTTATGTCTTTCTAATTCATTCACTTTAAGACAAGTTTTGAACGCCGCCGTAACATCATCTTCCGCCAACCTCCATCGTATTTTCGGTGCGACCACTAAAACATTGCTTTTATACATACATACATATGTGTATGCATGTATGTATAATATTATACGTCCAACAACTAATTTTAATTTAAGTAGTTGGGTGGATGACAATTTAAGTTAATTTTTTAATTATTTACTATCAAAAACCAAAACAAAAAGCTTATTAGCATTAATTCAAACCAAAATATTATCACTATAGTGTCTTTTATCGGATGTCCCTAAAGGGACAAAATATCAATAGTATACAAATATAGACTTCAAAGGTCGTCTCTACCAAATTTAGATCCCAAAAATAAGAGAACAAAATGTAATGTCAGAATTACCAAGAAAAAAAGATACTTTTTTGCCATTTGCAAGTTAAAGTCAATATAGGATAGAAGTCCACCCATCAATCAGTCTTTAAATATAGGGCTAGGCTAGAAAAAAGACCTTTTTCCATCAAACACAGAAAAACTCAGTCTTACGGCTACTGCAGTAATGCATCCCAATTCGGCCACCACCACCGGCGCCGTTTCCACCGACAACTCACGTCTTGCACCACCGAAACGCGTTGTGTTCCGCCTCCTCTGTCATGCTTCTCGTGTCGGAGGAGTTATCGGAAAATCAGGCTCCATCATCAGGCAACTCCAAAAAGACACCTCCGCTAAAATTCATGTTGATGTTTCCACACCCAGCTCTTTCCACAACCGCCTCATCGTCGTTGTAGCCTCCGCTTTAGTTAACAAGAAGATAAGGTTCTCAGGCCCCATTGGAGATGAGCAGCATTGGAATGATGAAGATGAAATTGAGGTTTCGGCTGCACAGGAGGCGCTTGTTAGGGTTTTCGAGAGGGTCATTGAAGTAACAGCTGAAAATAATGGAGTTGTTTTGGCTGCGGAGAATGTGGTTTCGTGTAGGTTGTTGGTTAAGGGTAATCAGGTTGGTGCGTTGATGGGTAAAGGTGGGAAAGTAATTGATGCAATAAGAAGAGAAAATGGATGTAGGATTAGAGTATTAACTTCAGATAAGTTGCCACCGTGTGCTTCCTCCAATGATGAAATTGTCGAGGTAATTAATATCTTGCAATTTCATTGCATAATAGCTTTGGTTTTCTAGTTATCTTGTAATTGGGCAGATATGTTTCATGATTCATATGTTTTAGGTTGCCTTTGCTCATTCCCTATTTTCAAAAGTTTTAAATTTTACTTGTTTAAACGGACACCAACTATTTGTAATTGTAGCTGATTTTATAGGCATGATTTGTAAGCCTATTGCCTTGTATTTGATGTTTCCCGTGTGATTTCATTGTGATGTTAATAGGGCTCATTAGGTTTGAGGTATGGGAGGAAATAAACTCAACATTTAGAGCCCGTTTGGATTGGCTTATAAGTTGGCTTATAAGCTGTTTTCAGCTCTTTTGAGTGTTTGGCTGACCAGCTTAAAGTCATTTTATGCTTAAAATAATCTCAAAAAAATAATTGGACTCATTTGACTTAGTTTATCTAAAGTAGCTTATAAGCTGAAAACAACTTATAAGCCAAAAAAAATAAGTTGGACTACCCCAACTTATTTTTTTCAGCTTATAAGCTGCAAACAACTTTAAGCTGTAAGCCAATCCAAACGGGCACTTAGTACCTCTTTCCCGCATAAATATTATTACCATAAATAAAGCCTGCAACTATGGGAGTGTGTGATTTCGTACCAAAATCCGTGTGTACGAAATCACACACGGGCATAGTTTCAAGTTTTATTTATGGTAATAATGTTTACGCGGAAAGAGAGGTACTAAATGTTGATCTAATATTGCTACCTGTACACATATTAGCAATATTAAATCAAATAACTATGCATACGGTTATTCCACAATGGATTTCGGTATGAAATCTCACACGGGCATAGTTTCAAGTTTTATTTATGGTAATAGTATTTACGCGGGAAGAGAAGTACTAAATTGATCTAATATTGCTAACCCTACACATATTAGATCAAATAACTATGTGTACGGTTACCACAATGGATTTTCAAATAACTATGTGTACGGTTACCACAATGGATTTCAGTATGAAATCTCACACGGTCATAGTTTCAGGTTTTATTTATGGTAATAACATTTACGCGGGAAGAGAGTAATAAATGTTGATCTAATATTGCTAACCTATCACATATTAGCAATATTAGATCAGATAAATAGCCAAAACCCTTTCAGGTATTGTTTAGTTAACCATCTCTTTTGTTTGTAGTATTGATTTTTGAATTATAAGAAAGTGTTTAACATAAGATGATTAGAAAAACAAGTGCTTAACACGGAATTTTCATGTCTAAAGAGTTTACTTATCTCCAATTTAACTTTTTTCGAAGTGCTCTTGTTGAGATACTACTACAACAACAAGATACCTAGTGAAATCCACAAAGTGGGGTCTGGGAAGGGTAGAATGGACGTAGACGTAACCCCTACCTTTGGAGGTAGAGAGGTTGTTTCCGGTAGACGTCGACATAAGGACAAGCAATTCAAGCAGTACGGAAAATGAAATAACGGAAACGAGTAAGTCATGACAGCATACTATAAAAAGCATGATAGAGCACTAACAACCACAAAAAAGGAGCAGTAACAACCACAAATTAATACGATAAGCGAAGTACAAGATACAATAAATAGTAGCAGAAACCGAAGGACAACAAATTACAGGAGTAATACTACGACTATTAGAATGAAAGGATAGGGACAACGCTCAACTACCTAGTAGCCTTCTCCATAACCTCCTATTTAAGGTCATGTCCTTGGTAAGCTGGGACTGCGCCATGTCTTGTCTAATCACCTCTCCCCAATGCTTCTTCGGTCTACCTCTACCTCTCCTGAAACCGTCCATAGCCAACCTCTCACACCTCCGCACTGGGGCATTCGTGCATCTCCTTTTCCGTTTATTTAATTTTTATTATAATAAGCTAATTTTTTTTGTTATCACATACCGTTACGAAACCAGTAATACTTTGAATAAAATCGTAATTCAGCCGCAGTATATTATTGCTAACAAATCTTCACCCTATAAAACCAAATGCAAGTTTTAGCTTTTGATACGAAGATCTAACAGTTGAGGTGCGCACAATATTGTCCGAATACATCGATGTAATTTAGTTACCAGCGCACAAGATTGTCCGAATATATTGATGTAATTTAGTCACCTGCGCACAAGATTGTCCGAATATATTGATGTAATTTAGTCACCTGCGCACAAGATTGTCCGAATACATCGATGTAATTTAGTCACCTGCGCACAAGATTGTGCGAATACATCGATGTAATTTAGTTACCTGCGCACAAGATTGTCCGAATACATCGATTTAATTTAATTACTTGCGCACAAGATTGTCCGAATACATCGATGTAATTTAGCTACTTGCGCACAAGATTGTCCAAATATATCGATGTGATGTAGTTACTTTTAATCACATTATTACAATCTATATCTCGCACTATAATCCATGTATCGGTTGTCCGCAAACCAAACAATTTGTATTGCCAAGTAGCATACAGTGACATTTCCTTTTTTATTTTTCAGTTTTCTTTCACCCTTCTATTTTGAAGAATCAAGTTGTCAGTTTGAAACAATGCAAATCATCAGCAAAATTGATTTTAGCTTGTAGTGGATCTGCAGAAGCGTTACTAGTGAAGTCTAAAAGCTTGTGAATTTCTTTGAGCTACTCCTTCAGAATTCCTATTCTCACATGTTATAATACCCTGCTGTCATGACCCCTGTTAATTGCAGCAATTATGTACAGCGAAAGAGATTGCATGACCCTCGGTGAAACTGTAAATACATAGTAATTTATTGAAAGCGTTGATGCAAAAACGTTAACTCTTAGCTGTGTACTTTACCAAGAAAATCTGTGTTATCGTTTGAATTTCTTTAACTAAATGGTAGCGGCACAGTGAATATGACAGAAGATTTCTGATGTATTAATTGTTAGTTAATGGCAGATAGAAGGGGAAATTCTGGCCGCCAAGAAAGCGCTTGTTGCTGTCAGTCGCCGCCTTCAAGATTGTTTCTCTGTGGAAAGGAATAGAACGGTTGAGAATGCACCACTTGAGTTGGACTTCGAGCAGACTTTGCCTCCTCAACCAGTTGATCTACCTGCACAAAGGAGTTCAATGTCACAGCCAATAACCACAAGCTCATTCTCAGATGCTGACAAATTTTCCAGTATTGATTCAAAAACGCCATTACAAGAGGTTGCTTTTAGGGTTCTCTGCACAAATGATAAGGTAGGGTCTATAATTGGAAAGGGTGGAGCAATTGTTAGGGCTCTTCAGAACGATAGCGGAGCAAGCATCGCTGTTGGGCCAAATGTTGTTGACTGCAACGAGCGAATGATAACTATTTCTGCATTGGAGGTTAGTTGTATGTTCTTTTGTCTTGCATATATTTTTTTATCTGTAGTATGTGGGTCAAGTGATTTAGTTTTCTTTTTATCTAGAATCTAGAATTACGGAAATCTCCAGCACAAACCGCTGTTGTTCTTGTTTTTGATCGGATTCTGGACGCTGGCTCGGGGATGAATTTGGGCACAAGATCACTAATTACATTTCGACTTGCGGTGGCACACAGCCAAGTTGGTTGTTTATTGGGTAAGGGAGGCGCAATAATTTCAGAGATCAGGAAGGAGACAGGTACCAGCATACGAATATTTAGAGGTGACCAAGTTCCTAAGTGTGTCTCGGTCAATGATGAAGTTGTACAGGTGAGATTATTCAGCCTTTGGTCTTTCTTATCTTCAAACTATAGACATATTTTTACTAATGTACCATATATCTAAAAGTAATCTAGTCATATATGCCTCGTTGTGGGTCAGCACCTCCGAAAGAAGTGAAGGGCTTCATTTAGTGATCACCCTCCGAACGATCCGAATAAGGTAAAGCTTGAAGATAAGATTTGTACTCAATTAATTTCTCAGTCCCTCTAGTCGGGTGGTGCCGGCCGATTTTTCGACCAGATTCCCCAGAAGACGTACCTGTGGGTCATCCCCATGCGATTCACGCCATTCGAGGTGGCCCTACACAGCATTTATTCGCAAATCCTGTAGTGAAATTAGACTTGCTCAACCTTGGAAGCTAATTCGCGTGTAGGCAGCATTATCTGTCGTACCATTTACCTTTTAAGTTTGATAGTAAATTATCCTTTTTGGGATAAATTGAGTAAATTGTCCGTGTCATAATTATCATGATTTCCATATTAGTTCATCTAGGTTTGATTCATTCCCTACTGAAAATGGTCCGGGCAATCCGAAGCTAGAGTAGTGATTGGATTATATGACTTAAGTTTCAGTTTGCTCTGTTGAAGCTCAAAAATTTGGTTCTCAGTCATGCATAGCAATCTTCAGTAAGTTTTACTTGAATGATATTCCATTAGCTTAGTTCTTTAGAATGGCATTTTTTAAATGCAAATGAGTGGTCTCAACTAGTTAATCTGGACTGGTGCATTAATTCTGAGTGGTATACACTTGATGTCAAAATATTAGGGTAGTGCACTTTTAGGTCACACAATATGTAAGTTTCTTGTGAGCTTTCCTGAAATTTCTCGGGAAAAAGGAAAAAACCTTAGGTTTGTTAATACAGACAACTATTTTGGCACTTCTCTTTTAATATATTTGAGCTGAGTCGGTGCAAAAAGCTTATCTGTTGGTGCTTAGTAGACACTGTCAAGATCATCATGAGTCACAGCTTTGTCTTTTGTTAATCTTTTCGCTGGAGATTGGTGATCTTTTTTTTTCGGTGAAGTAATTAAAATGTATTAGAATGGCATCAAGAAGATGCAGAGGTTACAACTAAGCATAAAGCTGCTTCAAACAAGAATTAACATGAAGCTAGCTGAACAAAAACCTGTAAACCAGTCAAAAGATCCAAAAAGATATCCCCTAAGACCCTACTGTGCTAGAGTTAGGGAGCTAACGAAATCCAAAAAACTATCCACACTGTTTACAGGGGAGAAAAAGTGCCAGCTGAAAAGAGTAACTAAACATCTAGCCTTAATGATACTTATGGAAGTTGATATTCCATCAAAACATCTGCAGTTTCTCTCTTTCCGAATACTCCAAAAGATTGCTGCTGGGATCTGGAGATCATCCTCAAGATCCTTTTGATGGTCTTGTCAACTCTCCAGCATATCCAGCTAACATAAGCATCTTTGATGGAAAGGGGCATCACCCACTGGAGACCAAAAAGAGAAAAGAAGAAATGCCATATGTTAGCTGTTATGGGGCAATGCAAAAAGAGATGATTGACACTCTCATTGTCTTGTTTGCAGAAAAAAACATCTATTGATGAGAATGATGCCCCTTTTCCTAAGATTGTCTTGAGTAAGGCAAGCCTTATGAAGGGCTGTCCAGGTAAAACAAGAGACCCTAAGAGGTTGTCTTGTCCTCCAAATATGTTTCCGCTCTATATTGGGCAACTGTTGCTTCCTTGTTGGTAGCTATCTGGAACATAAGGATTCCTTTAGAGTAGTGTCCCCAATCCATTCGTCTAACCAAAATCTTATCTTGATTCCATTACCAGCTTTGAAAAAAACTTTCTGGAAAAAATCATCCTGAAAACTGCTAATGTGTTTCCAGACTCCTACACCATGAGGTTTTGTACTCTTCTTTGGGCTCCAATGGTCATGAGATCCATGCTTTGCTTTGATGATGTCCCTCCAATACCCTGCCTCATTCTGCCCATATCTCCAAAGTCACTTCATAAGCAAACTTTTGTTGTGCAGCTTTGGGTCTCTAATTCCCAACCCCCCTTGAGCCTTGGGTAGAATAACTTTCTGCCATGTCAACAAAGAGAACTTATGAGTTTGGCTGTTACCTTCCCACAAAAATTTTCTTCTTAACCTGTCTATCTGCTTCAAGATTGAACCTGGCAAAGGAAATAAAGACATACAATATGTAGGAATACTATCCAATACACTGTTGATTAGAGTGAGTCTGCCCCCCCATAGATAGGTACTGTAGTTGCCATGTAGCTAGTCGATTCTCCATCTTTTCAATTACTCCATTCCAAATCACAGCGGATTTGAAGTTAGCACCTAATGGTAGGCCCAGATAAGTGGTGGGAAAGGAGCCTATGTTGCAACTCAGAATGTCAGCTAGTTCCTCTAGATTGGGAACCTCATTAACAGGATAAATAATGCTCTTGAGCATGTTGATGTGTAGACCAGAAATGGATTCAAAGACCATAAGAGTAATGTTGAGGTTGTGAATTTGCTTACTGTCTGCTCCACATAAAATCAAGGTGTCATCTGCATAGAGTAGATGAGAAACATTGACTGTGGTAGCAGGATCTCTACCCACCTGGAACCCTTGAATCCACTGTAGCTCTTTGGCCTTTGCTAGCATTTGTGAGAGAGTCCCTCCATGGCCAAAATAAATAGGAATGGGGAGAGTGGGTCTCCCTGCCTTAGCCCCTTTTTAGAAGAGAAAAATCCAACAGGGCTCCTGTTTACTAATACTGAGAATTTCACTGTTGATATGCAAAAAAAGATATTGCTGATCTTGCCCATGTATAAGCAATTCAATTATGGTTTCGTAGAATCAAGAGAAAACAATACTCAATGAAGCAATTTTTGATGCGTAAGAAGTTCTACAATTTTACTAGTTTAGGCTATTTGGTTAACGGAACATGGATTACCATTCAAAAGCATCTTTTTCTCCATTCGTGGTGAAAACTGTGCATCTTAACCTATCAAAGGAGAAGGTTTAAAGATTGAAAGTGAGTTTCTAAATATTTATCTAATAAAAAATAAATAAAATGTCCGTTTGTCGTCATAGGTATTGAAGGGAAATTCTGATATGTCCTTTTTGTGGGTTTTCGGACCTATTCAAATCAGACATTTTGGTGTTTCTGTTGCACTGAGATTGTATTGTTGTTTAGATTGCAGGTGAGTTTGTAAACGTACAAGATGCTTTACGAAATGTCACTGGTCGGTTGCGTGATAACCTCTTGGCAGCGAAGGTGTCAAATGCTGGGGTCAGCAGAAACAGCTCTTCGTTGGCACCTGAAAGTAGTCCCTCTGGCCAAATGAAGGAATCTCCTTTTGGATTTCATCGGTCTAGTGGTGTCTCACATGGTATCAATCAGCATTCTGAATTAACGCGATCTATTGATAACCTTGCAATTTCCAACAAGATAGATCATCCTCCATCACCAGGGCTGTGGTCATCACAGGTGGTGAACTGATGAATGTTTGTTCACTTTAGTTTATACATATTCACTGACTTATTTTTAAACATTTCCGGTGGCTTTTGCTATTAGACACGACAAGGAGTAAACCAAAGAGGTGTTTTTGATGTCGGCAAAGGATCTAATTCAGTTAAAGGCGGCATAGAACTTGGAAGGTCAGTGTATTGCACTACTTCACAAGCACTTAATGCCTTTTCACCTGTGACCTGGAGGGTGGACTCCCTGTAATATGATTTTTATGAAAATTTGCCGTGTCTAGATTTTCCAAATGGTCATTATAGTATAAGATGATCTCAAAGCCCCTTCTTGCATTTTTCTATTGCTTGCAGTGGAAGCAGATCTGCTATTGTGACCAATACGACTGTGGAGATCTTGGTTCCTGAAAACATTATCAGCTCTGTGTATGGGGAGAAGGGGAGCAACTTAACTCGTTTAAGACAGGTATATCAGCCTTTTGCCCTTATTAATTGCTGTCGTGGAAGGTGCACAGGATTCTTAAACTCATATTTCATTGTACTTCATTCATTTTTGTACTGGCGTTTAATCTTGGATTGAATCAGATTTCAGGAGCAAAGGTCATGGTACACGAGCCCCGCCCAGGAACAACTGACAGGATTATTGTGATCTCTGGGACTCCGGATGAAACCCAGGCAGCTCAGAGCCTCCTTCAGGCATTCATACTAACTGAATCACCGTGAACTTATCAGATGGAGCTCAATTTTGTAAATTGAACTAGTACAGTTAGATCTCTTTTAGCAGCCAATTTACTTTTTTCAAGTAGCCGTTCAACCATAACATACTTTGTATACTATGTGACGTGATGACTTTAAGGTTGTAGTTTTTGGTCTTTTGAGGATACCTTAGGAAATAAGACCTTTTTTTTTTTTTGGTATATCCAATTGACTATGCCGTTATAATGTGTTAATATGCGCAAGCGTTTATTCTTTCATTTGAAAGTGGATTAGTTGACTTCTTTATTTGCTTTTATCTCATGTTTGAGTGAAATGATAAACTTTCTCCATATATGTGATACTTGTGGTCATACCGAGATTTTATGCTATAATAGGAAACATAGAGGATAGAGGAACTTTTAGTATTTTTATTTTGATTTTGTATTAGGCTTGAGATGAATTTAAATGGAGAAACATAGTTATTAAGGATTCATATATTAGTTTATTGTCTAATATTAAATATTGATCTCATTTATTGAATAAGAGAGACATAATTGACTGCATTGATCTCGGTAGCCACACCACTCACGGAATTTAAAAGACCTATACCCTTCGTATAACATATGAGAGAGATAACAAGGTCGGGGCTATGCAATTTATCTGTTTATGCAGTTTCTTAAAAAGGTAACTTGTGCACTCTTTTTTCTTTCTGGTTGACATTAAGCAATTAAGTAATACGCAAGTTTTCACTAAACAGACAATTTAAATGAATCGTCATTTTTATTAGGACATCTCATAATTATGCTATGTATATTAATGGTGTAGTGGTTGGTAGTACTCCATCCTTAATTAAGAGGTCTCGAGTTCGAGCCCTCTTGGGTACGGAGTCACCATTGTTAGGGAGTGCTTTGCCTCCCACCAATTGAGACTACCCGGCATGAATCCGGATTTAATCGGACCCCAATGTGGATACCGGATGGGAAACTAAAAAAAAAAACTTAAATTTAACTAATTATGTCATATTGTGAATATATAAACCGATTAAACCAACGACCGTTTGATCTTTTCGGTTCGCTTTTTCCTTATTCCTATACCATGCGAATATATCAATCGTATGATTTTAGCTTACTTTTCATGGTTTAAATAATACGTTACTGTTTGTGCCTGATTAAAATAAACAATCAAGGTACGTGATCAATGCTTTAAATGCACATACACGTTCTTTCTTCTGCGTATGAAAGGACATTGTTCTCACTTTTCATGTGCAGATTCCAAGCATCATGACTCCAAAGTCATTATACTTTGAGTGAAGTTAAACAAACAACATTTAATTTCTACTTGGCTCTTTACGCAATGGTAACCATTAAAAGTTAGGATTAGATGACCATTCTTACAAATATATTCTTTTGGACAATATTTGCATTAAAAAAAAAAAACTTTTAAGGATTAGACGAAATCTAATCCAGACACAACTTTTCCATCATCACAGTTTGAAGGGGAATATGGAACAGTTGGTTAAAATTAGACCTTAGACAAGAGAGGAAAAGAAGAAGAGAACCTATGAAAACAGTAGTAATTTTTCCTGTAAAGATTATAAAAAATAAATATGTAAAAATAAACATGTTTCCTTATAGTGTTTTTTGTTAAAGGTATATACTGTAAAAAGGAAATCAAACTAAACCAAGTAACAATTAATGCGAAATGGATCAAACCCAAGTATATGTTAGTTTTTGGATTTGACTAGTTTCATTAGTTTTTCTCTAAAGCTCCTACTAAGAGCCTATTTGGATGGGCTTAAAAAAAGTAGCTTATAAGTTGTTTTCAGCTTATAAGCTGCTTTTTTTAAGCTAAGTCAAACAAATTCAATTATTTTTTTTGGCTTATTTTAAGCACAAAATAGCTTTAAGCTGGCCAGCCAAACACTTAAAAAAGCTGAAAACAGCTTATAAGCAATTTATAAGCCAATTCAAACGGGCTCTAAGTAGGCATTTGGACAACATTTGATTGAAACCGATATCTTCCTCTTATCTAATGGGTAATCAAGCGAGTACTTATGAATTGAGGGACGCCATCGAAGGGTTGCAGAAAGATAAAGATATGGACTTTTCCTTTTACAACACAGGAGGGAAATGGTGTCGCCTTTAAATCATCGAAAAAAGAAAAGAAAGAATCATCCAAAAAGGGGGCATGCAACAAGCACACATACCTGGGAGACATATGAAACTTTAACTTAATAAAGAGTATTTAGAAGTTAAAATTGTATTTAAATATGAGCATTCACTTGTGATAAAAGTCTGAAAATTGAAAAACTGTGAACGAAAATCATACTATTTTACTAATTAACTGATATTTCAAATGCTAAAGTTAACTTTTACAAATATAAATAGTCGAACCGGTATTCTCAAATACTGAAGTTTAGTTTAGTACTCCCTCCGTTTCATTTTATACGAGGGTGTTTGACTTCGCATGAAGTTTAAGAAATTAAAAAAAAAAACTTTCGAAACGTTTCGTAAGGCCTAAAAGAAACCATAAAAATTTGTGCGGTTAGCTAGATACCGTTTCATTAAGGGTAAAAAGATAATCTTTAAGTCGAATTGTTACTAAATATAGAAAGACATCGCTTTTTTTTTACTAAAAATGAAAGAATGTCATATAAATTGGGACAAAATTCTTTTACTTCCTCCGTTCAGTTTTACTTGTCCAGTATTTCAAAAATAGATTTTCACTTTTACTTGTCACTTTTAGCGTATCAAGAGAAGACAATTTTATTTTTTCTGTTTTATCCATAGTATTATTTACTCACTTCAAATCATTTTTCAAATCCAAGAAAAATATGCAATAATTAATACGGGCATATTGGTAAATTATACACTTCATTTATTATTTCTGAAACAACGTGAAAATCTAAAGTGGACAAGTAAAAATAAACGGAGGGAGTAGTATTTAATTGCAAATGAGGTCGACCCCAATTTTCTATTATATATAAATGTGGAAGAGGGACTAACACACCATTGATTACTTGTAACAAAAGCTTCATAAATTGTACACGCAATGAATGCTTATACTAAAAACTATATAACTTGTACACTTTAACCAACTACTTTTTTATCCCACATAGACATATGTCATAGTACTTAATATTTATTCTCTTCTCATGTATACACGTATGCACTTTAATCTTAATTCTCCGACACATATTTATTTCCTTCGTGCACTTTTACTTGTTTTATTCCACGTGGACAGAGCACTTCAATTTTAATTCTTCGACACATATTTATTTCCTCCGTGCATTTTTACTCGTTCACGGTTGACTTTTCAGTTCTTCCTGAATGGTTATTCTCCTCTATGCAATTCAATTTTAATTCTCCTATACAAATTTATTTCCTCCGTGCACTTTTACTTGTTCACTTTTGACTTTTCACGTTCTTTAAGAATTAATAAATCTCACGTGGACATATGTCATGGTATTGAATATTTATTTTCTTCTCATGTATACACGTATGCACTTCAATTTTAATTCTCCGACACATTTATTTCCTCCGTGCACTTTTGACTTTTCACGTTTTTGCTGAATATTTATTCTCTTCTCATGTATGCATGTATGCACTTCAATTTTAATTCTCCGACACGTATTTATTTCCTCCGTGTAATTTTACTTGTTCACTTTTGACTTTTCATGTTCTTTAAGAATTAATAAATGAAATACTCCCTCCGTCTCATATTACTTGGCCACATTACTTAACTTTTCACGTTCTTTAAGAATCAATAAATGGGGTACTCCCTCCGTCCCATATTACTTGGCCACATTACTAAAAAATATATATCTATTTTTCTATTATATATACACGCCCAAGGTGGACGAACGCAACAACAATAAGTTGTATAAAAAGCAACTGAAATTGTACTCTAAGCAGAGACTAACATGTGTCCATTTCAGAAGTTGAACATTAATTCTACCTGTTGTGTGTTTACTTTTAAGTCCCCACGGGTCCGCAGTGTCTCAATTATCCTTTCATTTCCTTCATTTGACATATACTATCTCTGTCTCAATTTAATTGTCTATGTTTGACTAGATACGAAGTTTAAGAAATAAAGATAGATTTTCGAATCTTGTGGTTCTAAATTAAAAATGTGTATAATATAATAAAATATCCTTTGAATCTTGTGATTATAAACTTGATATGTAGGATATTTGAATTGTCAACTTACTAAATATAAAAGGAAGCGAATACAACCAAAATAAGACAAATTTTAATAACAATTGAGAAATTAATGAGAAAAATAAGAGGAAAAGAAAAAAATATAGAGAGGAGAATCGCTGCAAAAAGTACAAACTATAAAGACTAACTAAAGTGACTAGGTATGTTGGGCCGGTGCGTTGCAAAAAGTACAAACTATAAAGACTAACTAAAGTGACTAGGTATGTTGGGCCGGTGCGTTTGCTAGTTTTGGGCTTAAGGATTTGGGGTTTGTTTGGATATGGTTAAAGTTTATGTAGAGCTAGACGAGATTTGTCAGGTAACATAGCTGGCAGTACGGGGGAAGAACGTACCATAGTAGTGTATTTTATTGTTTTACTCAAATGCTAATAAATAGAAATGGGAGAAACAAATCGCAGAGGTAATAACATGTACGGACGAGATACAATGAACGCCGCTGCTGCACCACTTCACCACCACCACCACCACCACCACCAAACCCAGATCGACAATGACGACGACGACGACGTCACCGCCGCGGGTGGTGGAGATAACCCTACTTCTCACATTCGCTACGACCATCATCCTCACGCGCTTCACAACAACGGCGGCGCGTCAATGGATGCTGCTAATGCGATCAACGGTGTGGATAACGCCTTGTATTGTCCACCTTCGGATATTGTTACGGCTGCTGCTGCTGGTGGTGGAGCTTCTGATCAACTTACGCTGTCGTTTCAAGGCGAAGTTTATGTTTTCGATGCCGTTTCACCTGAAAAGGTACTATTCATATATTACTCTTTGTTTGGAAATACTTAACTAATTAATTTGAACTAAGTATATGGAAATACTTAACTAATTTCAAAGTTTATGTTTTGGATGCCGTTTCTCCTGACAAAAGGTAGTATCTCTTTTTTACTTTGACCTATCTTCTTCTTGTGCTTGCTAAAAATGTTTGCCCTTTATTTTGTGAATATGAGTTTAGCTGAAAAGGTGCCTCTTTTATTTACAAGTATTGCTCTTCTTTATAATGTTTGTGCTTTACTTGGAATCTTCCTGTCTTTGTGTAATCTGCTGTGTACAAGAGATTTTCAATTTAGGAATTGGGGGTAAACTCTCTATATTTTGGACAAAAGTTCTTGCTTCACTCTCACTTGACTTTTGGAGTTTTGCTTGCTAAAAATGTTTGCCTTTTATTTTCGGAAGCTTACTCGTCCAGGATTATTCTTCTGTATTCGAAATAAATTTGGGAGACTAAAAAAATGTAAAAACTGAAAATGGAGAAGAAAGTAGAAATTAATCCGAGCCCACTGAATTGACAGTGTTTCCCTAAGGAACTTAATCCCCTCTTAGTACCCGAGATTTAGGATTATTTCCTCCTGGGATAGAACGGATTATCGTCACTGGTGTAGCCAGAGGCGGACCCAGGATTTTGAGTTCGGGGGTGCTGGACCCAGGAATTTTGAGTTCGGGGGTGCTCTATTAACTATTTATATCTGTTTCCTTTATATTTTCTATACAATTATACACTCCGTGATTAAGTTTAATGGGTGCCGGAGCACCCAAACTTTACACATGGGTCCGCCCCTGGGTGTAGCGGTACTTCAAACACCAGTGTTCACCGAACACAAAGAACAGTTGAATCACTTAATTCATAATGCAGAAAGAAGGAGAATATTTGGGACTTTTCGTAAGTAAAAGTGTTCTTTATGAGTTTAGGTGAAAAGGTGCTTCTTTTATTTAGCAATATCGTTCTTCTTTATGATGTTTGTGCATTACTTGGAATCTTGTGGTCTTTGTGTATTGTGCTGTGTACAATAGATTATTGAGTGACTTAGGGGTAAGTTTTTCAATGTTGGAATTGGGGGTAATTCTATATTTGCCCAAAATTTCTTGCCTCACTCTTACTTGACTTTAGGAGTTGAGGTGATTCAAGACTCAGAAATTGGTTGTTTCTGAGATTAGGTTGTGTTTGATTGGTGAATTGGTCTGATATTTGGTTAGCTTGTATGTGTATGATGAATTGGTTGATATTGATTAATTTTTGAAGCAAAGAGGCCATGCTGGCCTTTTTTCTCCTCCACGAGTAGGAGTGATTCTCACTGGCATGATTTTAGTATCAGCGTTAATATTAAAAGCTATCACAGTGATGCCAAGCGAGGGATTGTCGCTTCATGAGTGAAGTCATGTGCTTTAAAAAAATGATGTGCAAAGTGATCACAATGAGAAGTGGTCGCTTCTTTGAATCTCAACTTTGAAGAATTGGATTAATGGATACTTAAATTAGTTATTTTTATCGCAATTTGATTGTTATGGTACTAAATTTATATACCATTAGATGCTTTTTTAATGCTGAGAATTGTGCGCTTTACTTTTTGCTTCAAGCTCCATGGTCCTTATTGCTTTATTTGCACTTTTTACTTTTAAAAACACTGTTTAGTATATGCATCTGGTAGTGGAACTCAATTTGCCTTTAGTGGGTTTAAATTGATATTTTTACAATCATCTTAATAGGGGCAAATTCTGTTTTTGTGTTTATTGAGTTTTAGGTTCAGGCGGTGCTGTTATTGTTGGGGGGATACGAAGTCCCTGCTGGCATCCCTACTGTTAGTGTGGCTCCCCAAACTCAGAGGGTATTCATCTTTATCTCTGGCTTACATTATTTTACGAGTCTGCCAGTCTGGTAGTTTGTAATCAGTTATGGAAATTCATCTGCAATGTACACAGGCTTCAGGTGACTTGCCTGGAAGATTGAATCAACCGCAAAGAGCTGCTTCTTTAAATCGTTTTAGGGAAAAGAGGAAAGAACGGTGTTTTGATAAAAAGATCCGTTATACTGTGCGGAAGGAAGTTGCGATGAGGTAATAAAGCTGCAGTTTTTCATGCATGATGTTGTCTTGTCTGCTTGATTGAACCATATTTGGAACTGGTGGAGATAACGCGCAAATTGATGTATGTCGCGATTGATGTCTCATTTGTAATTGCCTGTCCTATGTGCTAATGATTGATAGGACTAATTGAGCTTGACCTTCTAACTTTGGCTGACAATAAGAGTGGGAATGACAGTTGTTTAGTGTTGTACATTCTTTGCTTCTGTCCCTAGATGCCAGCATAATGGACATTGGATGCCAGCATAAGGTATCTTTTCAAAAAGCTTGGCTGTATGCATATCAAGTTTTCAGAAAGAAAGTGATAGCTTTCTCCTTGCTAAGGCATACTTGTTTATAGTGTCTTCAACTCTTTTCTGTTGGTTCTTGCTTCTCATACCAATCATTACACGTGTTTGTTATTGCCTGCTGGTAGTGCTGTGAAATAAATGCTATTATTTAGCTAGATTTTGTAAAATGTAAGGTATCGAACTGAATATATATTCTCTTTCTTTTAAATTATGGTGTGTTAAAGTCAGCTTGTGCGCACCTTGATTATACCACTGGGTACCTGCTATCTCCCACCAGTACATGTACGGGACTATAGGGTAACTCTGCCCCCAAGGCTAGGCTGATGGGAGAAATCACCTAGTACTTTTTGCCTCCTCTGGGATTTGAATCTAAGACAAGAATGGATATTCTGCTAGGCTCTTCTCTCATGTGGCCATGCATCAATCTTGAAATGGGGCATATTTTAGTTTTAGGAAACTGCTTCCAACCCATGCAAATGAAACAATTTTTGCTAGAAGATGTCTATTGTGATATCTGACCATGCAAGTTGTGCAGGTATCCTTAGACGTTATGTTAGTTCTTTCTATAGTCAGTGTGATTTTATTGTGTGTTTTCTCTTTCTCCATACTTATAGAGGGAGGGGTTATGTGGTCCTGTTATGTTTTTCTGAGATTGTAAATTTTGGTCCTTGTGTATATTTTCATCAGGCTTGTTAGTTGAAGTTCGTACAAAATGATTATGGTTTAAGCTAAGTCTTTTTCTTGGTTCATGTTCAATTGTCTCATCTGATCTCTGTTATATTTTCAGGATGCAGCGTAAGAAGGGTCAGTTTACATCTGCAAAGTCAATATCTGACGAAGCAGGTTCTTCTTCTGCAGATTGGAATGAAGGCTCTGGTCAAGAAGAACAGGAAACATCGTGAGTTCCAACTTCTGAAGTTCTGTAGTAGTTGCTTTTCCTTTTTTCAACTTACTAGTTTTAATGTACGTGCATTGCACTCGTGTATCGCATCAATCAGTAAAAAATTTATTGATCCCTTTTACTTATAACAAGTTTTTGAACTTAAATAAACATAAAATAATTCTTTTTTCCTTTAACAGTATTATGAATTATAGCAGATAGCCCAGAAATTCTTTTGCAGTTTATTAGCTCCCTGGTTCTGGAATAGCCACCTCTTTTTAAGGAGCTAGTATTCATTTTTTGTGAACTTAAGTGCAATATCTTTTACTTCAGCTTAAAAAAACAGTATTATGAATTAACCCGCAAGGGTGGCTCAGTTGGTTGAGCATGAGGCTTTCATAATGGAGGTCTTAGGTTCAAAAACCCCGCCTGCGAAAGTAGGGGATTTGCTTTCTGGATCGAGCTCATCGCACATAGCTTGCCTAGTCCGGGTTATCTCTCCTGAGTGGTTTGCGGGGTTTTGTACTGGGGCGGGGTTTACCCTGTGCGCCCCCAAAGGGTAGCAGGCGCAGGTTCCTTGTCATTAAAAAAAAACAGTATTATGAATTATAGATTCGTAATCAAATTGCATTCTTAGAAAAATGATATAACTCCTGAGATCTTCATTTAACATAAAACTCCATCAAGCAGAGGTGCATTCATACAATGTTGCCTGTATAAAAGCATAAATAAAACAAAGTTTTACTGCATGCAGGAATTAAATCAATCACAGAGCGATCAAATAAGAACTAAAAACCGATAATTCATACAAACAAATTTTGCTTTATACGCCATAGGTCTTCTTCTCTTTGTGCTTCATATTTTCTTAAGGCCCCAAGGACCCCACCGATATCTATGTGAATAAAGCCATAAGAGATTAGTTTGCTTTTACCCATTTATAGTAAATGAGAAAATAAAAAGAAAAACAAGAAGAAACAATAAGGGGATTAACTGTCGATTGTTATTCTCGTGTTTGTAACTTGGAGCTAGACATCCCTTTAATTTTCTTTGCCTCTTTACAAACAAAGCCAATAAATAAGTTAGATTTAACCTAATAATGGAATACAATAACATATCCAGTGAAATCCCACAAGTGGGGTCTGGGGAGAGGTGTGTACCCAGCCTTACCTCTACCTTCTACCTTGTGAAGGTAGAGAGGCTGTTTCCGATACACCTAATAATGGTATACAAAAGAAAAAAAAAAGGACATGAACAAATATAATTGTGATTTGATTCAGTAATCGAAACTTGAAGAGAGAGACAAAGAGGGTTGATTTGTGAGGCAATGATGGTGGTTTTGTGTTCAAAGATTGTGTTACATCGTGTTTTAGTATAATATATAATCAGAGTAATACCCGAAAGAGTTAAATAAATTAGACTTCTAGATCATAGTGAATAAACGAAAATCATAAAGTTTTGTATTAATTTAAAAAGTCAAATAATAAATATAAGAAAATAGTAATGCTGGTACTTCAGATGAGGATAAATTGTGTATGATTAGGGGTACTTTCAATTTATTTGTCAAGTGATTGACTCACTTGAATTCAAGTTGGCTCATGTAATAAATCTCAACGAATTCTTTTTGTATATGGTAAAATTTTAATTAATTTAGAAGTGTTTAATATTAGGATTTCTTACCTTGTTCAACTAAGAATATATTAAATAAGCATAATTTTAGTTGATTCCAAAATAGGGAGATAAGTAAATGACTATTTTATCTAATGTGAACTATGGATAGATCGTATGTTGACCGTCCCCAAAGATTCCCCTCAGGCCCTCACCTAGGAGCCAACAGTGGCATTTCACACTTTTGTTCCCTTAGTGACTCGAACACCCTGACTTCATGGTTGGAGGTGGAGGGCGTTACCACTAGGCTATTACCTCCCTTCTCTGTAGTTGTTCTGTGTTCCGTCATTGAATTGGATTTAAATCTCTCTGGTTCATTTCACACCAGCTGATTGAATTTTACATGGTCTCGATTTTCAGAGGTTACTGATCACATTAAATACAATTGACATCTTTCTAAGAAGTTTCTCTTTCCATTTGTCAACAGATGTAGACATTGCGGTATTAGTTCGAAATCCACTCCTATGATGCGCCGTGGACCAGCTGGCCCAAGGTCTCTTTGTAATGCATGTGGACTCAAGTGGGCTAATAAGGTTAGTATTGAGTTGAAAATTTTACGCATTTCTGTGGTTTTATGTGGATAGGCATAAATGCCTCTTGATGGTCTGCTCCATGATCAATATTATTTTTTGTTAGTTCCCACCCATTCATATTCTTATTGATCGAGATGTATAAGAAGTAGAGAATTCTATACAAATATATGGTTCGGTACAAAGAGGCATTTAACAACTACTATAGGGGAATGTTTATTTCGGTGCTAACGATTCAATAGGCTGCTCCGATTTCACTCGCCACTCCTACGGGAATCACTTTTGCTCTCTTTTGCTCTGGCTAAAGTTTTGAAGGATTAGTTTTTCAACTTCATCCCTTTTATAGGAATACAATTCGAAATGAAAAATTTCAAGAAACTTTAGGAAAAAAATTAGATTTTTTAAAGAATTTCTGATTAAAGAAGAAATAAGATAGGTAATTAATTTAGAATTCCCCATCTTTAGGGAAAAAATAAGAGAAACCAATTATCCAACCATTCCCGTGACTTTATGGGCTATCTTTCAAGTATGTGACTAAATCCTTCAATGGTACATAGTCAAATCTTGGAAAATTCTTTGCTAATTAATAATGCAATTAAGAAGTCCGATACCAACAACAACAATTCCAGTTATTCCTTTGATTGCATCATTAGCTAAAGCAAACTTTTGTACCGTATTAAGGCATCCCATTAGTAAGCCGGTTTGGTCCAATTTAGGTTTGGTCCAATTTATCAGATTCTAATATTATTGACCGATTTGGGCGTATAAGAAATAGCCCACTTGTTTCTCGAGAAGAGATGGGCAATATTCTCTTCATCTGCAAATAATTCTCGATGTCAAAAAACAGAGCCAGGGAGCTATATCATATGTGCTCCAACAGTTGAGGAACGAAATATTCTGCTCAAGTGTATAAAAATACTCTTTATCTCCTTCAAATGATTTTTTGTTTGGGCTCAATATTATCCACATGAGAGCCAAACAGCCAACAGTCACATCCCATGATCCATTTTTAATTTCACTCTAATACAAAAAAAAAAAAAAAAGGATTTTTACCTATCCCTGCAACACCTGCTGAAGTCCGAACATATTCCTCAGTAAACAGTAAAACACAATAACCTGTGCGCAAATCATATAGTGTAACAACAAATGATTGGCATGCTTTCCCGCCTTCTCATGAGCGCCAAGTGATGTCGTTTATCTCTCTTCCTCTCAAGTCCTCTGCTTTTAGAACTGCTCCTTACTACATAGCTTTCCAGACGAAGAAACAGATTTCACAGTTCAAAAGCGGGAGGACTCCACTCTTTTAAGTAGCCTTCTGTTAATCTTTATCGGCAAAAAATTAGCCTGCTGTTAATCTCCTTTTTTCAAATCAGTATTCAGTTTTCAATGTTCTTAAGAGTTATTCTTCTTTATTTTTATATATTTTGGAAAAAAGATCTTTGGTTCGCTCACCATGGCTTGTAACTCTTGCAATTACCTCAAGAACATTCTGCACCTTGTATTGCATTTTTCTTTCCTAGTAATTGTGTAAACAACCTTTCTATCTTGTTGTGCGTATAGTTTATCTTTTCTGTTTGCCAATTTTACTGGTACGATCCTTTTCCCATGGCAGTATTTTGCTTCTCCTCGTGTGCAGGATAAAAATAAACACGTTACCTGTTTGTCATCAAGATCCCTTTAAGGCTGTTGTTTTGGATGATTAACTTCATAATTAACAAGATACATACTTGGCCATTACTACCCGTTATCAGCTTTTACTTTCAATGAAATAAATCAATTTCTTAGTCAATGTTTAAAAATGGTACACACTGCACTCTACATTAACCTTAACGTTAAGTCTGCACTTTATGCAACTGGGAAGCAATTGGAAGAAGAAATGCGCAGGAAGACTGGTGGCAAGCCATTCGAGCTTGTATTTGGTGGACAATCTGGAAGGAGAGAAACTCAAGACAATTTGATGACAAAGCGAATTCTATACAGATAGTTAAAATGAAATGTCTTAGTCTCTTATACTTTTTCTGGAAACAAGATATAGTGAGGGAGGCAGGAGATTTGGTAGATTTTCTAGGCAATAGGTAAATTCTAACTAGTTTTTTACCCCCAGGCCACTGCTTGTGGTTTTACTTGTAAAGTGCCTCAGCAGCAGTCCATAGGCTGATATTTTTGGATGAAATACAAATGTTACCTTATTCAAAAAAAAAAAAAGTCTGCAAACACCTTCTCATTTCTAAAATGGGCTCAAATGTGCTTACAAAAAAAAGGAGTTTATATGTGACCTTTATATTCTTTCTCAAAACCAAAAAAAGAACTTTCTCAAAAAAATGTGACCTTTATTTTGTGTTAGAAGGTTATGTTAAGTTCTATTACAAATCAAGCACCAGGAGATTGTCATCTGAGTTAGTGAGTGTTAGTATTTTACAGGTGCTCTTGTAATTATTATTCTACCATATTCATTTTTGTTTGACCTCCCTACTTACAAAAGTTAAACAATGAAAGTCTATCTGAGCAATGAAATTTTTATCCCAACTCTGTTAGCTCGTCCGACAGGCTTTTGGTATTGATTATCCTCATATGGGACGAATCAGTACCACAGCATGTATTTTTCACATTGATGTCTGATAAAGTTCATGACACACGGTTCTTTCTGTTTTTCAGATCAAATTCTCTTCACCTTCACTGTCAAGTTAAAAGAAAATTTCAATGTTGTAATTCAACAGTCATTTCCTTCATTTGCAATTTGTTAGATGGTTTTGGTGAGTGGGAACGCTGCTTTACTCCCGCTCGATCTGTCTCTGCAGGGAATTTTAAGAGATCTTTCTAAAGTTCCAACTCCTGGAGCTCAGGACCAAACTGCAAAATCTGGTGAACAGGTACGTTATCTCCACTTCTCTTTTTTTTTTTTAAAAAAAATCATCCTTAGGATAGATGGTTGACTTTGTAGAACTTATCAAAAAAACAAAAGGTTGATTCTTTAGTTTATGTACTAAAGTTCAATGTCTGTTGTACAATTCTCTCCGCTAGATCACTGGTGAACCTAATGGCTCGGACGCCATGGCTGCTGCTGCTATCATCACTCCAGAAGGCGACAACAGAGTTGTCACTGCTGAACGGTGAGGGAGAATCCTTCTTGCTATTATTGTGGTGGCAATTGAGGTTGAAGTGAGATGAGAGATTCATCTGTTGTACTATGCGCCAAAATTAGATTGTACATAGTAAAATATTGTAACTTTTAGGCATCCGACATTGGTTCTCAGAGTTTTAGTGTTTTATTCTGGTGTTCAAATGTAATTGAAATCTGTCATTTTGTATCCCAAATCGATACACCTCAGTAAGCATAAAAGCATTTTGGAAGAGCAGACGTTTTTGTTCTTTGCCCCACAGTTGTGGTCTAGTGGCAACAATGCAACTTGTAATGAGTTAGACATGTCACATGTTTGAATCACGCAGACAAAAACCTGGTATTTAAGTGAAGGAAGGTAAGCGTCGGACTCATTATCCACCGTGTTTCAAACCTTGCATCATGGGACCTCAGGAATATCTTGGTTATAAAGGAAAAGAGCATTGCCTTGGATCATAATAACTAACTTACAAATCCACACTAACATTCTGTGCAGAGGAACGGTAATTGCTTGCTAGCTGGGAGCTGTATGAGTGGTAATGTTCCCCGGACAGCTCCGTTTTTCAGAAATTGTCTATGAGAGAAGCTGGGCTTACTTTAATCTGCTTTGTTCATTCATGTTTCCTTAAAATTCTAATGTAGTTTGGATTTTCATTGCATCCTAGTTGGGAAGATATGCTTCTAATACAGGCATATCCTTCCCCTTTTTGGTTCGTCGATCGAGTTGATGGTCTACAAAAGTTATTCATCAGTGGGGAAGAATTATGAGCCTATGGTGCATAAAGTTTGCAATCACTGGAATAACCAAAATTACACGTGGCAGTACAAATTGGGAGTCTTTGTTTTCAGCGTGCAGATAGAGAGAACTATTTGGGATTACGAATCGAATGGAACATTTCGCACCCAATCAGAGGACAAACATAAGTTACCATAAATCCATAATTACCTAATTGTTAAGTAGGTTGAAACCCAATACCTTAAGCATCTTGACACCATAATAGAGAACTGCACCCATGATTATCTTACTATTGTTTAAATAGTTAGCAGTAATTATGAGGAGTTAAAAACTTATGGGCATCCGATGTTCATAAAAAAAGCTACCATTTCGGTCTTTTTGACCCTCGGCCTTTCTATAAGGGAGAAGGAAATTAGACATGACAACTACTAGTGTTTAATCACAAGATTTAATTTAATTTTTTATTTTTTTTTGGAAATTTTCACCGTAAATTGGCATCCACCAACTCATATTCACAGTTCAGGCTAAATAATAAATAAAAAATTTGTAAATAAAATACAAAAAATTATGTATGATCATTTCTCAGTTTTCCCCGCCTGTCAAAAACAAATGCCAATTTAGTACGTAGGATTTTTATTTTTTATATTATTGGAAAATACGATAATCGTGACGGTGGGGACAAAAAGTGTGGTATTAATAAATGGAGGTTTGACGTGAGAAAATCACACTCCAACTCCACGTCATCCTGAAACAAATTTTCTCCCTTTTTTAATTCTTATTATCCATTTTAAACTAAACATAAAAAGGCAAATTAGTACTACTCAACTCCCCATTTGAAGATTCTTCCCTTTCAATTCTAATCCCGATTTAGGTTTAAAAATTGATAGATACAAATATCAATTAGGGTTAGGGTTTCTTTCCCCATTTTGAATACATGCATATAGGTAGTTTCTTTTTCCGTTTAGAGTGAATTTGTTTGTTCCTGGAAGGGGCGAAAAATGGAAGTAGTAGGGTTTGAGGAGGAGTATGGAATTAGAGTAGATGAAGAATATGGATTTGAGGCAATGAGTGAGGTTACTATTTCCTTCCAAGGCCAACTCTATGTATTCCCTGCTGTTACTCCCAAAAAGGTCGTACATATCATGTCTATGTCTTATCTTTAACAAACTTTAATGGTGTGTTCGCTATCAATTAAAATAATGTATTTCAAGGAAATATAAGTGACTTTCTTACTAACTTCCTCAAATCAATCTAGACAAATACTATGGGGGTGAAGGTGAGGTCAGTTCGAAAGAGACAATCAATGTGGAATGCCACTTGCGGGACTGACTTGTTTTCCCTAACGACATTTTCCTCAAAATAGAAAATATTTTGACCAACCGAAATGAGAAAATTGGAAAATATTTTCCTCCATACCGAACACACCCTAAAGCTGTGTAATTGAAGCGTTCCCAATTCAATTTGTTCATACAAGTTGTTTGCCTATGTGGTGACAATTGAATTCAGGAAATAAAACCCTTTTTTTTTTGTTAATGTAAAATTCACAGGTGCAAGCAGTACTGCTATTATTAGGAGGGTCTGAGATGGCTAGTAGTTATGTACCTAGCTCAGATTCTCTTGCACTGCAAACTACGAAGGTGCATTGAGTTTAGTTTTCAATTTGTAGTGTGATTAAACCAGAGCTTACTGAGGGCTGTCGGTGTTTTTACTAATTCTGGGTTATGTTTGTAGAGTGTTGATAATGATGCCTTCACCAGGCCAAACATTTCTCGGAGAATCGCATCTCTGATTAGATTCCGTGAGAAGAGAAAAGAGAGATGCTTTGAGAAAAAAATTCGTTATACTTGTCGGAAAGAAGTTGCACACAGGTGAGGTGGAGTTTAGTCCTTTTTTTTCCTTCATTCTGTATAGTGATTAATATGCTAAAAGGATCATAGAAGAGCGCGTTTCTTCTTGTTGCCTTGATTGGTTTCACTTTAATGTGATAAATAAGAAATTTTCTTTAGAGACCACTTAAGTTGTGTTGCCCAAATATTTGAAGTAGACGGTTATAAGTGAAAATGTAAAATACTTGTTCGAAGTGGATCAATCAAAAAGGAACTGGCTGTATGATGGTACAATAAAGTAAATAATCCTTTTTAAAAAGTTGTTTTTGGCTATTACAAAGGTTTTTAGACACTTGTTCGGATTCATTGGAAACTATTATCATTCTAATTCAAGATTCAGTAATGAGGTTGATTACTCAAGTATTCTCTTAACTTTTTAGTTGCATTTTTTATAGGATGCATCGTAAAAATGGACAATTTGCCTCTTTAAAAGAGGGTGAAACGACGGCTGTTGACAATATTGATTCAGGGGACAGCACTCCTCATCCTGAACCTACGTGAGTGTGGACCTTGTACCTTCTGACAGTTTATACCAGCAGCATCTCTATTAAAAATCAGTTGCTCTGTGATTTGGCTACTTTATACTATGCTTTGTCTTCTTGTAGTTGAGGGCCTTGACACTGACTTCTTCCACATTGATTTTTTGTGTAACAATGGCTGTTGTTGCATGAAATGAAGGCTTTCATTCAGAAGTAACAAAACTGAGGGTAGTTCAAGTAGAAAGCACCCTCCACCTCTAACCTTACGGCTATGGTGAATGACTTAGATTAAAAAAAAAAAAAAAAACGGCTATGGGTTTGAGTCAGCATGTTAACAAATTTAAAGAAAAACAGTAGCAAAACTATGACACTAAGATTTATTCTGCTTCATATTCAGCTTACTTGTCCTGCTGTCTCTTTGCATCACTGGTCTGATTTACAACTCTATGTTCATATTTGGCTTACTATTCTGCAGTCTCTTTTATGTTATTGGATTAGGATTTTGCTCTTTTTTTTTCCCCGTATAATCTCATTACTTCCCTTGGAACTTACAGACTGCGAAGATGTCACCACTGTGGTACTAGTGAAAGTGAGACCCCTGCTATGCGGCGGGGACCATCAGGCCCTAGAACCCTCTGCAATGCCTGTGGGCTTATGTGGGCAAACAAGGTATTGCACAGTTGGTCTGCCTGTTCTTTCTGTTCCCCCCTCACCCCCAAGAAAAAAACACTTAACTTAAAAAAAAAAAAAAAAAAAAAAAAAAAAGACCTCAAAAACACACATTTCTTATGCTTTGCTGACATTCAGTTTATGATCATGAAGTACTGCTTCAACTGCCTGTCAAGCAAATGATGCAAATACGTTGATTTCTAGTCTTGTCTTAGGTTATCAGGGACAACAATCAGTTCGATGATAACCAGATTATGGGGTTAAGAGTTGACATAATGATTTAGTCCCTGGTTGCTCTTTACTTGCACTGCCATTTTATTCTTATGGCGAAACACTATAAAATAAAGGATTATTTAGTGTATTGCAAGCCAGGCATGTAATTTACATGGTTGCTGTTGATTTTCTATCCTTGGATATGATATCAAATACCGAAGTGTGTGTTGAACTTTCTAGATGCTCAGAATAAATGCATACTTAAACTTAAGGTTCTTATTTATTTATTTTCAATTGTACTTGCCATCTTCTTGCTCTTTTTACTTGTTTTGAATATTCACCCTTTGTTTTTGTTCATTTCAAGGGTATGTTAAGAGATATTACAAAGGGAGGGAGATGTGTACCCTTTGACAAAAGCGAGCCAGTAAGTACATTGAGAACAAGTGACACATTCCTCTGTCTTATAGAACCAGTTTAATGTACATTGTCAATGGTAGAATATTTGAGGATCAATACTTATAGAGCATGCTGCTTGATGAAGCATCAATATGGGAGTGCCCTCTCCCTGCCCCCTCTTCTTCAAAAAAGGGTAGGAAAAAGAAATTAAAGAACAAGCATGTCGTGGAACTCCCTTAAGATGAAGACTTCTAGATGAAATCTTTCTCTGAATTACTAAATCATTCTTTTCCCTCCAGGCAAAGCCTCCTGCTAAATTTTTTCTTGAAATACCAAATCAATCCCTCTTGAACGTGATCCAAAAATTTCTAACGTGACAATGTTTACATATAATCCTCAATGCTTTTACTTTCCTCTTATCTGTCAAGAGTTTGTTAGACTGTAGTTTATTGTTCAACTTTGTAGTACTGATTTTCCTTTTTGATGTAGGACACTCCTGATATCAAGCTGTCTACCGTTGCCCCTGAAAATTCTTATCTAAAGCAGCACCAAGAGGTAAAAAAGTTTCTAATAAGCGCTATCAAGGCAAAATTATTATCTAGATATCAACCGGAGACAGTATTTTGCATGCAGTTCTTTGGGAACTATAGTAATTAGTAGATGCCTAAATTGCCCAGACGTAATTGTATGGATGGCAATTCCTTCCTTTTTTCCTGTCTATTGTCATTCCATTCCTTTGATGTCCAGTTTTTAGAGTCTTGATGAGTTGGAAATCACATTTAAATTGGGAACTTGAGCATTTGAAAATTCCCTTGCATGTCCCTCTTCATTTATTTTAGTGTGTAACTGTGGCTCATTGGTTTGAGCAGGGAAGTTCAGGAGAGACAAAGACACTGCTTATGGAGACTGAAAATCCTTCAGTTACAACTGCTAAGCTGGTAGTCATATTTGAAGTCTTTTTGGTTTATACTCTGAAATTGTTTGTTCTGTGATGTATTACCCTGACTTGATGCTTAACTGATGTGGTCATCATGCGGATCCCCTCTTGCTGCCCCTAAAAGGACTGAGTTGTCTGAACAAGGATTCCCATCTAGGAGGTTTAATGCGGGTATATAGAGGAACTTATTATTTTTAGTATTCTACTTTGGGGTATATATTAACAGTGATTGCTACCTAAAAAAGGAGTTAATTTACAGTGATTGATTGGGTCTCTTTTTGTAGCTCAGTCCCATTATGTGCAAACCCCTTTGCATTGTTGGACATTTAGTATGGGATGGAGGGAGGGGAACAAACTAGAAGCAGGCCTTTGATGTAGTGGAAATCTCTATCTTGACAGATCGCAGTTTCTTACTCTTTTTTTTCCTTTTTGGGTACATTTGTGAAGTAAAATTCATCTATGTGAAGAATGCATGGCTTGTGATTTTGGATGCTTTGATCCCCTCATGACTTTATAATGTATCTCTCTTTGGATGATATCCTATTGCTTGATGACTTTGATTTGTTGGGAAAAAAAAGAATTGACGTTTGCTTCCACATGCATAGATTTCCAACAGTATATTCGGTGTTGATAGGCTGGTGATATCTTTTAATGTAGGATATGCAAGAAGCTGCAGAAAATTTTCCTGATAATTCTCCTATTGGTATTGGATGTTTTTCAGTTTTTACTTTCTTTTTTCTCATTTTCGTTAAGACGATGATTTTATTGGTCCCCAAATATAGAGGGGAAGCAATGTTATTTATTTGTCTACGAACGAGATTGATGACACAAACACGTTTGTCCATATTTTTTCAAAACTTTGAAAAAATATTTTGAGCAAGTGTTTGTTTCTTAAATCAGCCCATTAGTTCAACTTCAAACTTTATAGAAATTCGAAAAATAGTTTTTACGGGTTTTACTAGTTTTCACTCACAAAACTTTGTATTTTCATGTCCAAACACAAGTTCAACTTCCAAATACTTTTTTTAACTTTATTGGAAATAATTTTTTTTATTCAAATACCAAACGCCTACTAAATCTTTCAAAAGCTTCCCTTACCGTGCTTCTTGGTTCAGCAGGACAATCTTGACGAACTTGCAAATGCTTCTGGTACCGAGTTTGAGATTCCTGCAAGCTTTGATGAACAGGTCTGTCCTATTTTCATGCAAGATGTTTCTTTTACTTGAGATTGTGGTGGAGACGTGCAAAGTTGATTTATTAATTACCCCATTCAATTTGAATCATTCTTTAATGTATTTGAACATTATGTGTTTGTATTGCAGATTGGCGTTGATTCACATATGGGTGCTGACTGGCCTGGGACATGACATACATGGTTCCAAGTTGACGCAGAGCGTGAATATTCTAAACAATACTACCTGTAATCTTAAAAAATTGTAAAGCATCTGTCAATATAACCAAGAGCTCGCTTGTGTATGATAGGGGTAAGGATTTAGGAGGTGCTAGCTATTTGTATATACCTATGTTAGAGAATTTCTCGAATTTAATTTTTCTCCTATCCTCTCTCTTATTATTGGTCCTAAGAAAAATTATACTTTAGAAGAGAAAAAAGGGGAAAGGAGGAGGAAGAAATTGCTAACAAAAAGAGTTGCTTAGTTTTGGATTATTTTTACTAATTTAGTAATTTTCTTTTATAATCAGTTTCATTAATCACAATTAATATTTGACTAATTTTGAGATATTGCACAACCTAAAACAAACAAGGTCGAAAAGTGTTATCGCTTATGGAATGTTGTTCCTATTGAACAGCTAAATGTTCTATACTAGTTCGAAGTAAAACTAAAGAGATTTCTATGAGTAAATAAATTAAGAAAGGGGTGAAAAAAAGAATTGCCAAAATCCACCAATGTAATGTATCAGCTAATCCAGTCTTATTGGGTTTACTTATTAATAATGCACTATTAAACTGCATATGGCTTATAGAAAAGAGTACTGTTGATTATAGAAAACTGTAGGTGACTCCACATGTGCATTTTTGTGGATTGCCTTGGGGTCATTTCTATGCTCGTCGGCGCTAAATACCCAGGCAAAGCAAGGACTGCTACAGTAAAAATAATGAAATCCGCACGTACATTTTATAATTTTGACCACAAAAGTCGACCCACTTTTTCAGGTACATCAGATATAACATTCAAATTACAGCAATCTATATCAAAAAGGAACATTGTTGTGCAGAAAATGAAGAATTCTCCAACATCAAGGCAATACTATACACAAGTGATGACATCTCCTATTATCGCATTTGACAAAATTGAGAAAGCAAATGAAGGATCGAACACAAAAATTGACGGCCAGACAATGGCCAATTATCATTCCAAGAGGCAACAAAACTAGCCTCATCCTATAAAGACGAAAACTCCCTATTAATTTTTTTGAGTACAGCTTCTACGAACAATGAATTGACTAATGAAATATAAAATATGTGGGTAAACGAATAGCAGTCAGCTTAGCAAACATCGGCCACGACAAAGAATAGTAGCGCTCCACTGCACCAGAGACAAAGAGGGCTTGCAACGATGGTGGAGATATCAAATAAATTCACTCATGAATGGTCACCCCCAGCAATTTTTTGAGTCTTCTATACACCTACTGTTGGATAAATACCAAAATTATGCCCACCGCCGTTTGAATCTGCACCACCATACATTGGTAACTGTAGCTCACCTGAATGAGATGCATTGCGCGATCTAGAGTTCCTAGGAGAACCAGTGTTTGAATCAGTTGAGCCACTGCTTGTTGTGTACATTGATGATGTTGGAAGCCCATGAATCCTTGGAAGGCCTGTCGGATCAGTACCCAAGCTATAACCCCTTTCAACTGTCTCAGCATCAACCGGTAACTCCTCCAATGTCTGAAACCAGAAAACATCAGTTCCAGCTGAATGGTACTCAGTAAGTAAAGTCATTATAAGCCAAGCGAACCTAGAGAACGATGACAAACAGAACATCTTAAAGAATCGGCACCACTGGGATATAGTTACAGACGGTTTTACAGGGAGTACAATGACAAACAGAATATCTGGTAGAACTGATTTCACAAGGAGAGCGATGACAATGAGAAAAAGGCAAATTCCCAAAACAAGTTTTTCTGCTTAGTTCCTAAACAAAGCCTAAAATAAGATGGAACTTATCAAAACCATAAACATTCTATATTGAAGCTTAGTGAGCCTTGACATGCAATATATGCAAAAATATACTCCGAGTGAAAATGGTGAAGATTTGACCTTAAAAGCTTGCTGAAGAACACGAAGTGTCTCACGTGTACGCTTTCTCTTAATGGCTATCTCATCAGGTTCTTGCAACATTTCTTCGAGGAGGTTTTCTCTGCAACAAATAACAACCACCATTGATAAGAACTACGAGTACATGCAAAATGTGTAGCATTTGCAGTGCCCAAGTTGCCAGGCGCCAGAAACAACATACAAGTACATAAGCACATAAAGATTCCTGCAGCTAAGAAGCATACTGAAGGATCAATGAGCCACTATCCTGTAAAGTATCTTGATAAAAAAGAAATTCCACTTGGAATACCTGTAAAGTTTCTTGATAAACACATTGTGTAGCTCTCTTTTGGTCTGATTTACCTGGAGAAATGGATTAACACCATTTTTGTCATTAAAAAAGAAATCCGAATCGAAAATGAAAATCATATAAGGATTCTTACTAGAAACTGAAAACACAACACCCAGAGTCTAATAAAGCTAACAGAGACCAGATACTATTTCCCTCATATTGGCTATCTAGAAAAATTGTATCAACAAAGGTAGTAGATAATTCAAACTATACAGAAATTTCCACCAGATAAATAAATAAGTGCAGAATTTTCACAGAATTAGCAATTGAAAAAATATCTGAATGGAATTGACTGATAGGTACTATAAGAAAATAAGAAGTTAGCTGAAGGTAGAACAGAGAAAAGTACTTTTCCCATATAAAAATTAGCCTCTCAGCTGTTGGCAGAAAACCAAACAGTACCCCTAGTCCCCTGTGCTTTTAGAATATGACAAAAAGCAGATTATTGTGTTAATTTTATCCATTCTGCCCCTAGGTTATCTAAAATCGCATGTTGGCATATTACTACTACTTATTCTAGGGTCAGTGTCTTCTAGTGCTGAACAATCTGCGTGAAGAGAACATCCTTAGGTAGGAAATAAGGAAATGTGACGAGATCGGAAGAACTACTATTATCATTTAATCAGAACAAAGAAACTGCTAGAAGAGTAGATTTAGGAATCCTCAAGACTACCACTAGATAGAAATGAAGCACCCCTAAGCGTAAGTCCATTGAAAGGCCACTCACATAGATGTCAAAAACATCAAAGCATGAAATCTGTGAAGGACCAAGTCATTGCTATTCAGGATTACCAGAAAATGCATGATTGCTTTAGGTATGAAGTCTTCAATATTCTTCCTGACAATGTCATAGTATGACCTCAATAACAGCTTTGTGATGGCAATTTCAATAGTCACCTCCTCTGAATGAGTTTCTGAAGGCCTCAAAACACTTGGGGGCTTCAAGCAAAACAAATAAAGATGTCATGTTTGATCTTATCACAACCTAATCCATAGAGGAATCATACAGCAAAAGGGCTTTCAAAACACATACCTCCCTCAAGTGGATCGTTGAGAAAGCATGATTCATGCTGTGTACTGGATCACTCAATGGCTTGCTTATGAAATTGTCTTTTACAGATGGACGATTGTCCGAGCCACCAAATATTGATGATATTCCCCAACTTGAACCAACATTTGATCCTAATGAAGAACTATGTCAGCAATGGCTTTGCCAATAAGGTCTATCCGAAACAGCCTCTCTATCTCTACAAGTTAGGGGTAAGGACGTAAGGCCTGCGTACATTCTACCCTCCCCAGACCCCACATCTGGGATTACATTGGGTATGTTGTTGTTGGCGGCTTTGGCAATACAGCAAAAGATTACTTTCTACAGATTATAAGGAGTCCAGACAGAGGAAATGAATCCATATTAAGCAGCAAACCAAAATTCAGGGTGCTTTTCGAAAAGAGTACCATGAGTTACATAAGGAAGGACTTTTTCAAAAAGTGCCATTTGCAAATAGCTAATCCTTGTATACGATATTCATTCCCTTCTTGTCAATAAATATTTAACTAGTAATAAATAACTAATAACTCATGTATGTTCATGTAACAAACACGTGGCATGAATGAACATATCATTTATCACCAGATAGAAACACACCTGACGCTGTAGTTTTCTCGACTTCTGGAGCAGGCCGAACAACCTGTTTCTGGTCCAAAAAATAACAATAATCAATGCAAATAACTTAAGTCTCTTACTACTTGAAATTTGAAAGCTGTGCGATGTCAATCAGGAAGACGATGAAGAAACCAAACTTGGAGATGATGAAGCAGAAAAGGCCAACCTGATCAGGGACAAAACCACCAACTGATCTGGCAAGGATAGCACGTGATTTTAGACCTCTTTCAGGGGATGGCGTTTTATCTAAATCCACTCCATCCTGAGTAGGAATAAGAAAACAAAAGGTTAACATCAGTATGATATAATTGGCAGGACCAATTGCAAAAGTCTGTGAAACAGCAAATGAAGCAATTACTTTTTGCCTCGGATTAGGTGCAGCAATCCTAGATGACTTGACCTGCTGTGATGCAATCTCCATAGCTTTATTCCCGCCAATAAAATTTGGATGTGAAGTATTTATGTAATCCATCTGCAACAGAATAATTAGGTTGAACAATTTACAAATTTTAACAGCAAAAAATTCATAAGAATTTTTAGTGATTTGCTAAAGCAATTCACAAACTTCTACAGCAAGATGCTTTTGGCAACTATCAGATGAGCTATTTTTTATCTCAGATATCATATGAGTGTAGACCCTGAAACCAGTAGTTAACTAGAACTGCAGAGCAATACGTCAATTGCAAAATTTGATTGTGATCTGTACGAAAAGAACGGATTCAAATTCTAGCTTAATATTTCAAAAATAGTTGACACTAATCGATCAACTCAATAAGCTTGATCATAGATGCAAGTATGTACGTATTGTATTAGGTATAAGCAAAATCAAATAAAACCCAACACTTTGGCATACCTCCATCTCAATAATGTGTCCAATCATTACTTCTGAAGGTCCCAGTCCTTCACGCAAAAAAATCCCTATAACCTCATCCATGCGCTTTCTCAAAATTGGAAACCGTTGCAACTCATTGACCATACAACGATGGCTCATCTATGAAGGAATGATTCAAGTTAGAACAGAAATTATAAGAATGCAATACCAGAATAAAAAGGTAATCAACATTGGCCTACTTTAACCAGCTCATCATATATAAATCTTGCACACTGAAAACTCGGTTCCATTAAACGTGCTATTTGCCTTCGGATGAGAACTTCAAATGGGACCTGCATATTTACACAATAATTAAGATGCTACCAACCAATTGTCAGAAATACTACAGGAAAGCATTGAACTATTGGCTCAAAAGCAAAAGCAAAGAACAGGTTAATCCTTTGGAGTTACTTCTGGCACAAACAATCCCGATTTGGCACCCGTTGCATTTTGAATGGCAGTTCGGATGTCATCATCGGTTAAATCTTCACAAGGATCAACTTCCTGCAGGAGAAAGAGAAATCTGATGAAATTTGATAAGCAGCTGAACTAGGATAAACATTCTAATTATGCAAAGCTACAAAAGAGTTCTTGTGTCTGTCATTCACATTTTATACAGCCTTGAAGATTTAGAATTCTTGTACATATTGTGAATATTCGGGGTTTATTGACAGGAGCTAGTCAATAAAGACTACTCAAAATGAAAGATAGATTTGAATATGCGACTTCGTTCCTGCATGAAAACCAACTTAAGCGTACAATAGATGAATATTATTCATGGATTGTATATGTGCGCCGCACCCTAGGCAACAATTTATGAAAGACCATACTGATAAAAAATTTAATGCCCAACAAAATCATTATAAGCCCATACAGAGTTGGCTATACCAACAAAAGCATACATACTAGCTATCTATTGACAAAAATGGCATCATTTATGTGCAAACATTAGCAAGTCTATAGATGAATTTTAATTCTCCAAGCAAGAAAAGAATGAAGTAGGTATTTCAAATGTGAATATGAAGAAGCGGACCTCCAAACTCTTTACAAATATGTTCTGAAAAATGTAATGAATTCTTGCTCCACCAGACAGCTCAGAAGTTGACATCTCTTCATTTTTGCCATCTATCATTGAAGAGAATGCTGCTCTCGACCCAAAGAAAAAACCAAAATAAAAAAGACAGACACTGGTAATGAGGTTAGGAAGTGTAAATGGTATACTAGAAAGCAACATTAGATATGGGAGATAGAATCCAGTAGGACTACTATCAAATATTGCAAGGTTTAGGCCACATTACCTTCACTGTACTTGGAAAGAATGTTCAGAAGGAGAGCACCCATACCAGCCTAGATTCAGGGGATTAGCACAATGATGTCAATAAATAGTTTGGAAACACTAGCTGGACAAACTACAGTAAACCTAGCAGAAAGAAACCCTCTAGGACTCAACAATTGACAACAAACTCCCCAGAACTTCAGGCCAGTGCTTAGTAAAGCATAGGGAAGACAAAAGAAGTTACCTTTGACTCCGTGATCTCCCCATAGCTAGCATGCTCCTTTGCGACAGACAGAAGTCCAGCACTAATGCGCGATTTCAATCCTGGAAGAAGCGTTTTGATGTGTTGCACCAAAATCTGCATTAAACAAGAAGTTCAAGATAATATCTGATTTCAAAGCAACAAGATGTCCCGTACCACAACTGGAATGGGAAATTTGCAGTTCCTTTGGAACAGGGTGATAGCCGATCATCTAATTGATGTGGAAAACAATAAGAAGGCAACAGGTATCTGTTGCACAAATGCAAGTAAAAAAGGGGCAACCATAAACAGGAAAGACAGCCTTAATACGTATTTAGAGAAAATAACGCCAGAAATAAGTAAAAATCGCAAGGAAGACATGAATCTCATCCAACAAACAGCAAGGCATGTATTTTTTAGAACGAAAATAGCAAAGTATGTATTAGGAGACTAGATGACACATACAGAAGATGCAACTAGAATTTGTCATACAGAAAGACCGTCCAGATTATGATGCTTCTTTTCAAGACGAAATAAGCTGCTTGGTAAATCTCTGATCACATACGCAGGAAACCCCAAGAAGAAAGGTATAACACAGGCCATTACGCACCACATGTATAAATGCTCATGCTGCGCTTCTCGTGTGTCATAACATGGTTACTGTGTACCACCAGTGACAAGGTAAGCATGTCTAAGTTTCAAGGTGAAAGTATTTCTCAAACCGTGACCTTTTGCCCCTTTTCTTTTTTGAATTCGACATTTCAAATATTTAAAACTCAGAAAAAACTTTAGAGGATGAAAATTATAAGTTATTAATTGATTTGGAGATATTTTGAAATGTAACTGAAAGATATTATGTTTGACCTTATTGTGGTTTCACATTTTTTGATAAACATTTGGTCCTAAAAGGATGTAAAGCGCGCAATGTGGCAACCCAATAAAAGAAGAATCACCGTTACTTTGACCAGCAAAGATTACCTGGTTCAACTTTTTTGCCAATTGAGGTACACCACAGCGATCAGCAAGATCACTATATACCTTCAAGAAAAAATAGATAAAACAGGAGATTGTTAATGGATATAGACATGAAATAAACTAAATTAGATATGGTAGAAAACATACAGGACGACTGCGGAAGAACTTCTCCTCAGCTACAAGTGCATCCTTAATACTCCGGTTCATCATAATGTCCTGTTTTGAATAATTCAGCTATAGTATTAAAATCTTCTGAAGCAAGTATATACGAATATTTATGAATAAATATGCACACAGATACTGTTGCTCATATGTAGAATTGCTCGGACTCAGGTGCGGTGTCCGACACAAGTGTGGATCTAGAGGTCGGATCCTTCATGATCTAAATTTTAAGATTCGGGGATACGGATCCAAGTATGGATACGGGTGCGGGGATTCGGCTAAAAATAATTCAAATATCTAAAAATAGAGTTATATAACCTAAATTATGAGATGTTATGTGAAAAACTTGAGGAGAATCTCGTAAGGAGATAAAAGGAAAAGTAGTGACATAGAAATTTCTATATACAAGGTATTCCATATTCTTCAATTTCACCTTAGCTTTTGTTTTGATTACATAAATATATTGAATCTGTTAGGAATTTCCTGTCGATGTCGGTCAAAGTACCCAAGATTGGTTGAATAGATCGGGTACGGATCCCACACCCACACCGACACCCACGTCGTGTCAACACGGGTGCGGCACCAAAAGTGAAGAGTCCGAGTAACTTAGATCTTGTTAACCTATAATTTTCTCTCTGATGAACAAAATCTTTACCTTGCACTTGTATATACTAATAAATGCAGACTACTACAAACAGTACACATTGTAGAATTGCTGTATTTTGTGCACTGGCTGCTAAGATCTTCCACATTTTGAATACAACTTTTAAGATTATCAAGTTTCTTCGCTACAGTAAAGTTGCATTGGATCCTGACACTCATTCTGGTCCCCTTCTTGTGTTCAATGTCTATAACTTTCTCTATCCATTCATCTGTGTCCTTTAGGCCTATTATAGGGTGCTATAATGCCACAAGACTCTTTTCTTTTGGCACAAAAGGAAAGATTGCAGAGAGGAATCATAAAGCTTGACCAGTTTATCGCCTCTATTGATCCATCATAGGTTTAATTGTAGATGCTTCAAAAATATTGTCCTTTTTCCTTGGATTTTGGGTTATGGCGCCCTATTAGTGGCTTTTAATAATCCTTAAAAATAACTGTATTATTTAAGGATTCAAAATAAAACAGTGGCTTGTGGTATTCAATAAAGATAACTTTGTGTTCAGAAAAAGAAAATCACACTACAAAAAGAAAAACTAGCAGCCCAATACAGCTTTAGCTGCCAAAAGACAACAACATACCCAGTGTAACCCCACAAGTGGGGTCTGGGGAGGGTAGGATGTACGCAGAACTTAGTACCTAAGGTTGTGGGGTAACCAATTTAGCAGCCAAGAGATTTAAAAGAAAATAAGACCTGAAATGTATCCCATGCTTCAGACATGAAGGTAAATATGCAATTTACCGCACAGTATTTGAAAAATAATTATTGCCAGCATTACAGAATTAATTGTCCTACAGTTGAAGCTTTTGTTGTGCAAAGATGACCATGAAAATGGTCAAAACTACATATCTCTAAGGTATCAGTTAAAATTTAGTAATAATGTCAAAAATATGCAATAAGATAAACAAAACCACTCCCAGGAACAGAAAACTTGGTAGAGGTGCCTCTCGCAGACCATAAGAACTGCAGATATCCATGAAGAAAGTGGACACTTTTTCATTTTTGGTTCTACACCCATCGCAACATGCCTAATAAGAATAAAAGGTTTTAAGAAAAATATGGTAACCTCATATGCAACTCCAAAACATTCATATGAAAGCTCAAATGAGCGAAAATCAAGAAAAAACAAAAACTCATGAGATAAACTATATTCTCCACCACAAGTGTAGCTGGATGTATTACCTCCTGATTACGATTCACTATACCAACATAACCAAGGCGAAGGGGAATCACTTTTCCAAGTAAAAAGTTACGTGCGTCAGTACCCCTATCCATGATGTCTAACTGTGGAAACAATGGAAACACAACCCAGTTAAAACAATAATCAGAGAAAAGATATAATCAACAGAAGGATGAAATTCATTTCCTTTCTCACTGACCTTTGTGATGATTCCAATGGTTCGATAACCTGCAAGAAGAATCTCTCATATAAGAAAGCACCTAAACAACCAAACTCCCTAGCATAGAATACATTTGTTGCAACATACCGTCAGGGTCAGCATTTCCAGCAATCTGAAGAGCATCAGAGTTGGCTAAGTCTGAATTAGCCGGTGTTACTGCCAATATTAAGCAGCTTGGGAGCTTAATATACGACATTATCATTGTTCTGATGCGAGCTTCAATATCAGAAGGTTGATCTCCGACAGGCACCTTTGTTATGCCAGGCAAATCCACTAGAGTAATATCAAGAACATTTGGTGAGAAAATTTTCAACCGTATCTGCTTGTCTGAGACACCTTTGTTTGCTCCAGCTTCCCGGTCTGTCTCTGCCTAATGCCGATGATGAAAGATTGGCAGTTAGAAAAGAGAACGAAATTTCAAGGGAAAAAAATCACATGAACAATAATTGAGATGCATTATGTTGAGTGTCCTTCCCTCATGCAGTCCTTGCTACTAGATGTTACTATGCATATATTTCCATATCAAATCCACAGTCAGTCTAGTAACTATCTTCTTTAACCATAACTGGTGCACAGACGAGCCAATAATTTTTCAATCAGACTGCTGTTTATCCTTGCTCATGTCAGGGAGACACTATCTTTAGAATAGAGCTTACCATATAGATATTTTATATGTTAAAATAGGGGTAGAGCATTGTCCCTTTGAACGATAACTTACATTCACGTCAGTTTCTCAACTACATAATGCCATGACCAAAGTGGATCCTATGCAAAAGAAAGAGGAGTGTCCATATATAACCACTAAATTAGTGAGTGTACAAAATGAGATGCCAAAACACTGTTTTACAATCCAAGATGAGTAATTCTCGGGACGCGCGTACAATAACATCTAAGCAATAATATCATCATAATTAGCATGACAATTTAAAGAGCATATGCTTACACCCATAAGATAAAGGAGTGAATAGATCAACCAATCAATGGCTTGAATAGAGTGGAAAGGACATAGAGGGCATAACCAACCTTCAACTACTTTTTGACCGAGGCATAGTTGCAATACTTAGCAGTTTAGTCTATTTCATAAAAAGAAATACTTAATAATTTAGTCCTTTAAGATATATTAGGTGTTCTCACAATTGAAAGATAAATGAATAATTTTTTTTTTTTAATAACAAGGGAAGCCGCAGCCGCTACCCTTTGGGTGCGCACAGGTAAACCCCGATCCTATGCAATAGCCCGAAAACCACCCCTAATTCTTTTTTTTTTTTTTTTTGAGAATGGTAATGTAAACCCCTAATTCTTTTTTTACAAGACTTTAACCTTTTTTTTTTTGGAAGGATAAATGAACTAGTTTTTTACCAAGGCATAGTTGCAACAACAACAACAACCCAGTGAAATCCCACATCGTGGGGTCTGGGGAGTGTACCAAGGCATAGTTGCAATACTTAATAATTTAGTCTTTTAAGATCAATTAGGCGCATCATAAGTTCATAACTAAACGTGTACTAGTGCTCAGGAAGGGGGGTTAATAAAAACTTGAGTCTTATGAATAAACCTTTCATCTTCTAATAATCACTAATCAAAATCCCGCAAAGAAGTTGGGTAAACCAGTAAGCCTAATGATAGACAAAGATTCAAACATATTTTTCTTTAGGCATTGTTACTTCCCCTGATAGTTATAACGTACTGCATAGGTTGATTCAGTATATGAGCTAGTTAGGTGTTAGGACTTCAGACAGAATATTTGCTATTCAATCAAACTAACTACCTTCCTCTTGGACCATGCATACATATTGCTGAAAACTGCTTTCAGTTACTGCAGTAATTTTTTTAGCATAATAAGTTGCTTAGGTTTAGGATGAATCTACTTTTTTGAATTTTAAATTTCTATTGCATAGATTAGTAAGGAATGACAAACGAGACAAAGCTTTTAACGTATTACCCTCCTATAAACCAACAGATATGCTAAGAAAATAAAAATAAAACTAGATACATTCGAGTGCATCCAATTTGAATACGAAATTCAAAGTGTAATTAATACCTGAATCTCCCAACGAATTTGATTGAAATCATAGAAACGTTTTCCAGGAAGGTGCAAAAACTCTCCCCATTCCTCATCAGTAGCATTATCAGGATTAGGCTTAGTTTGAAGGAGCTGTAAAACAAGAGGTCGCCTAGTACATATATCAGAACCTCTAGGCAAGAAATCTCGACCTACAAGTGCTTCAAGCACACTTGATTTCCCGCTACTTTGACTGCCTACAACAGCAACTTGTGGCAACTCAATTGTAGATTGACCACCAAGCTGTGCAAATATGTCTTGAAGTTTGTTCACGATTGGTATCACTGAATGACCTAATGACGCCGCCGCAGCAGCATCGCCGCCAGTGCTTGTCGGCACTTTTTCTTCCGTCATTGTGAAGTTTGATTTAGTAAATTTTGATTTGATGAGTGTAAAAATAATAAAACCCTAGAAGTGGGATAGAGGAGGGGAATTGTTGGGTAGAAATAAAGGAATTTGTTCTCTTACTGCCCAAGAACCAAAATTAATAACAGAATTCCTTTTCCCAATTTGAACGGGACCAAACACCTATGCTGTTATCATGTCTGTAAATTGCGGGGAAGCAATTTGTATTTGTATTTTGTATTTTTTGTTTTTAGCCTAATTTAGAGAGATTAAAACCTTATTTTTTCTGATTTTTATATTACTCATTCTGTTTCAATTTATGTGAACTTAGTACTATTTGATGAGTTTATAAATTACTGTACGAGCCCGTTTGAATTGGCTTATAAGTTGGCTTATAAGCTGTTTTCAGCTTTTTTGAGTGTTTGGCTGGCCAGCTTAAAGTCATTTTATGCTTAAAATAAGCTCAAAAAAATAATTGAACCCATTTGACTTAGTTTATCTAAAGCAGCCTATAAGCTGAAAACAGCTTATAAGCCAAAAAAAATAAGTTGGACTACCCCAACTTATTTTTTTCAGCTTATAAGCTGCAAACAGCTTTAAGCTGTAAGCCAATCCAAACGGGCTTACGTCTTAGAGCCTGTTTGAATGGGCTTAAAAAAATCAGCTTATAAGCTGTTTTAGATAAGCTAAGTCAAACGGGCCCAATTATTTTTTTGAGCTTATTTTATGCACAAAATGACTTTAAGTTTGCCAGTCAAATACTCAAAAAAACTGAAAACAGCTTATAAGTTCTTTTCAGCAACTTATAAGTCAATCCAAACGAGCTCTTAAACTATTTTTTATTAGTTTCTAAATATATAAATTTTATTTTTACAAACTTGAAAAATCTATATCAAATTTACAGTTAAAGTTATAAAATTTGACTTCCTTACTCCAAAAAGGTTCACAATATATATGTATTTGTGTGTATATTGATTAGTATTTTAACACCTTTTCTTGTCCTATTTCCGAGGAGGAGAAGGCGTGTAAATTCGTAAATATTTATTTATAGCGGGTATTTAATCAATTTAATAACTATATGTAACGTAGTTTTACAAATATGATTATTATTAAATTATAACAACATACTAAGATTGATGAGAGTGAAACTCTAGACGTAGATAGAGGTTTGATTGAGATGAGGAGTCATGGATTGGGTAGAAAAAGAAGTTATTCTCTCTTACCGCCCAAGAAACACAAAACCAAAATAAAAGAGAAATCCTTGGGACCAAGTTATCGTGTCTGTAAATTTGTGTTTAGAAAAATAAAAAATAAACCAAGTTGTGGGGAGGGGTTAAGGGAGATTAAAACCTTGCTTTTTATATTATTACATATGTATTTGTGTGTATATACTGACTATATAGTATTTTAGATAAAGATTATGGTATACTATAATAACACCTTTTTTGGTCCTATTTCCGATGTGAGAAGGCTGTAAATTCGTAAATATTTATTTGTATTGGGGATTTAGATCAATTTAATGACTATATGGCATAGTTTTACAATATGATTATCATTAAATTATAATTGATTGATAAAAAATTATTTTAATTTGTCACATAATCATGATAAATTAATATAATGTGATGTAATGTCTAATAAGTTTTTACCTATAAAGGGTCATTTAGTTGTTGGTTCGAGATTTATGCGGGTTGTAGGGTTTAGTTATTTCATCTTCTATGTACATAATAATATATAAATTGACTCATAACTTATAATACATGTTTTAGGGTAAATATTTACGCACACCGGGTGTTTACACCAAATCATTATAATTTACCATGGTTAAGTGATTTAATGAAGTGAACATATACATTAATTAACCATGGTTAAGTGATAGTTGTATATACTTAGACACATGTCATACATCCACTGATTTGGACATCCAGTGTGGGCAAGTTTTTACCCATATTTTAGTTATGCGAATTTGTAAACCGGCAACCAAACACCGTACACGTTGATGTGTTAAATTTTATAGATAACTACTAAAATGCTGCCGAACATGATGATCTATTAATTATACTAATTTTAGTATGCGAATAATTTACTTTCTAGCTAGCAACCTACAAACCTCTAAATTCTTTCAATATTCCATTATTTAGGGCTGCAAATGGTTTGGAAGATCATGCGAACATCATGTAGGACACAAAAACTATCTCCGAGATCGTGGCATACCACTTGCAATTGTAATCAAGTAGATGTATTTGATAAGTACTTATTTGTCTTCATGCAGTTCAGATGATTTTTTTTCCTATACGACTTTCCCTGTCAGGCATTTGTGTTTTTGAAAAATACATTTTCAATAATTAATAATATCATCACAATATTATTATTATTATTATTATTATTAGTATAATAATAATAACAACAACAATAACATCATAGTACATTAATGTTAAATCAAGAGTCACAAACTTTATATGAGAGAAAAATATTACTCCCTCTGTCCAATTTATGTGATATTGTTCGGAGTTCGAGAGTCAAACAAGAAAATCTTTGATCACGATTTATTCGCATGACCTTTAAATATTTTAAATTATTAATAATTATGATTTGTAGTATTTTTTATCCAGTTTCTAAATATGTAAATTATTTTCAAGAAACTTAAAGATTGTATGTCCGAATTTATGGTCAAAATAAAAAGGTTTGACTCTCGAATATCACATAAATTGGGACAGAGGGAGAAGAACCGATGATGTCCTCAAATCTCAAAAAAGAAAAAAAGAAAAAAGATACTATATTTCCGTTAAGTTTGAACAGAATTATATATAAATAAAAGATGGTATGATTACTTTATACTCTGGAGATTAAAAAACAGAGTACACATAAAAGGTGAGATTATTTTTTACAGTCTAACATTATGTTGACTTGTCCTTTGGAGACGTCCTATACCAAAAGAAGAAGTTATTGACTTCCTGAATTAGCAATTTAAAAGGTTGACAACTTATATGCGAACCTCAACAAATATTCTTTGGCGACGGTGACGCCATATTTCACTTGTTTGTTTCAACTCTTAATTGCGTTAGAGAACAGAATCCCTAAATTTAGTTGTAATATTAAAAATAAAACCACCATTTAAAATCTTGTTTCGCAAAATAATGCCTCGCTGGTGCTCTGGAGGTGATTATCTTCAAGCTATCTGCTTTCCTAATTTTGAGTAGCCTATATTTACGTGCCAACCTATTTCCATTTCTACATGTTTGGTATAATTTTTGCCGTACAATATATCTGATTATCTACAATGCGTTTCTAATTCTTCATTTTCTGAATATGTTGAATGTTGATGATGTTGATAATGGTTGTCCTAAATCTAAAGTGTAGCTTTCGACATTATTGACTCATGCAATTGGGAGTTTCCCTTTTTTGTTCTTGGTATTTTGTTTCAAAAATTCAGTTCCCCTGTGGATATTGGTGATAGTGATTGCTTCAAAGGTTGATGATGCTAATTGTCTTCAATGGTGTTGAACAACAATATAGTAAAAATTGACGATCAATGAAAATAACTTCCTATTTTTGATAACAAGATCATAATCCTTAAAAGATTCAGGTAGAGTAAATCTAGAGTCCAGGTTGCCTTCTACAATTATATGTAATGGGCTTTACCAACAGTGGATACTAGTTAAACTCCCTAATTAATACTCTTCCTCACCCGATCATAGTGCTGATTTGTTGTTCTATTAAAGGCATATATATTTCGATTATGTATAGGAATAGAAAATCACTATTTTTGTGTTCTTCAGCAAAATCTGCAGAAATTGTGATTATATATTGGAAGGAAACCATTATTTTAATGTTCTTTAGAAAAAATTCCTAGCGCATTCTCTTTCTCCCGCAAAGACATAATGTCTCGCTGGAGCTCTGGTCAGTATCTTGGATCTGTATATATACATGTTTTTGAGTTGTGATTTTATAATCTTCTTTTAGATCATGCTAATGCATTTGCTTTTATACTATTTTTCTCTCTTAAAGAATGTACAATATGGATGTACATGGGTACGTTATCGTTGTTGTTGTAGTATCTTATTATTGATTGTTCGCTTTCGGAGGGGAATAGATGTAGAGATTCAATATGTGGTTTTTGTGGGATAAATAAACTTTTGAAACTAGATATTTGCTTTGGTTAGGGAATTGCAGTGAGCTCTTTCTTGGTGGAGTATTTTATCTCTATCCGTTTCCAAGACAGAAAATTAAAGAATTACAGGGTTATTGACTTATTGTTAAGATGATATAGTATCTTTGTTTGTAACGGATGTTTGGTTTGTGAATGACTCTCACTTGTTTACAGGATGCTTCGGCCTTCCTTGCATACGAAAGGAATGCCCTGTGAAGGATGATATTGTTGATTTCAGCTCGGAGGAGGAATATCCCATTGAGGAAGAATGATCTTCTTGACCTTAGCTACAAATCACACATCTTAGAAACCTGAAGATTAGCTCCTTAAATCTCTCCAAATCACGGGTTCTAGACCACAAAATACCCCTAGGGATTCCCTTCCTTTTTTTCTTTTTAGATAATACACATATTATGTAATATCTACAGGTTAAATATATTAATATTTTGATTTATGATTTTTTTTTTATGTTCAACTATTTAAATCTTTGATGTTAGTGAGTGTGTGTCTATATACAAGTTGTCAGTTGGTAATGGACTGCAATATTACAATTTTGACTGAGTAAAGTACGAACGAAGAAAGATATGAATACAAGTAAAAATATTACTGTACAGGAGTTGCATGGTACAATTAGTTATACACCACTTCAAACTGGTTTCGTTAAACTGTAAAAAAAACTTCATAGTCTTTAAATCCCAACAAATAAACTAGTGGGGGCATTTTAGGAATTCATCCTTGCCGTAGATTTTTTTTCTTGAATTCGAAATGTTAGTCCGTTTTATGAATAGCCAATTGAGAAGCCAAGTTTCATCTCTCAAAGTTTTGGCCTCTCCACCACTCCAAAATGTGCTAAATTCAGATTATTTTTGGATTTATAATTTGAACTGGTTACATATTGTGGTCATAATAAGAACGTTGTAGAGATGATAGTTAATGAAAATCTAGATAATACAATTGCCAATGACATTGTCAATTCCAATAGTTAAAAATAATCTTAAATTTCTTGATGACACCTAAACGATGCCTAAAGTCCAAACTCCAAAACAGGCCTGGGCCCCCAAAATTTCTTCTAACAGCATCTCCTATTTACAGTTGTGACCAATTCCAATAGCCTCTAATAAATTGAGAAATATTCAAATCACAATCTACCCTTAAGAAAGTTGACGCATAATTTCTTCCATATCTCCCTGTCCGGCTCACGCCCTTCAACCTTCGCCTTGGCCACATCAGCAATGCTCTCCTATATGACACGAAATTTAACATAAAGTCGAGCTATATACTGAAAATAAATAATTTCACACAGATTTTAAATATAGTATCTCAATCATGCCTTTAGGGACAACAACACATTCTAAACGTATGAAACATTGACTGTTTAGGACGTCGTTTGGCACACCTACTAGTAGGTCAGATTCTAATAAATTGGCGACGTTAATAGGACCATTACCACTTAGATTGAAAAGGACATGGACTGATGAATCATTTTAACTTAGGCAGGGTTAGGATTTTGAGTTTATAATTAGTTTTGTGCTCTAGAAATGGCAGCTTATTAAATTTTAGATAAATTATTTATGCATATTAAGTGAATTTACTCTAGGGCAAAGCTACCGAGTTTTGCTTGCATCTACCGAATACCTTCGATTAATGCCATATATGTTGTTATTTTTTTGAAGAAGGTATATAGTGATATACTACATTCATAGCAAAAACAGAATTTTACACCATAAAATGGTAGATAAATTTTCAGAAGGGGATTATGGCTTAATATGAGAGGGGTACAAACATATAAACGAATACCTCAATAAGGTTGCGTTGAAGAAGACGATCAATGAGATGGAGAAGAATGTCCTTGGTGTACTCGGGGTGACCTTGTATGCCCATGATGTGATCACCACACCTAAACATCTCAATTCCAGTCTTGTTGGACCATGCCATCACCTCTGCCTTGGGTGGAAGCTCACGGATCTAATTCCAAATCACAACAAATTTTAGCTAATTTTGTACTAAACCATACATTTTTTTCCTTCAAGAACAATACAAAAGAAGAATGCTAAGGTTAAGAAAAATTAAGAGTCAGAAAAAATAGGCGAATTTGATAGTGTTTTGAGACAAACCTCATCACGGTGACACTCAATAACTTGCAAAAATGCAGGTAAGGTGAGAGCGTTGAATTCTTTTGACGTTGATAAATTAACTGTGGTGATGCCAATGTCCCATCCAGTAGTGGCTCTCTCTATAATTCCGCCCAATGATCGTCCTAATATCTACAGCACATTAAGAGATACTTTCAGATACAAATATATAAAACCAAAGGAAATAGCTCTAGAAAAGAAATGGACAAAGAAAATTAAGCTAGAAACCATAAAAATCAAATCAGATTAAATTGCATCATAATAAGTCAAAACTTCGAAGATAACTCTCTTTTTTTTTGACACGTTTGGATCACTACAAAATTTAGCAGTAAATGCATGACATTTGTCACACTTCTTACATAAACTGCGATACGTATTTATGAATATGAAACAAAAAGTTTGGTGGATTTTGCCATCAATATATACATACAATATTAACGTCGTAATAGTAAGACAATAACAGTGGCAGCCACCATATAAAGCTGTCTTTGCGGCCAATCCTAAATCTCTCATTTTCTATCTTGGTGGGTAATGTTGGATTTGGAGGTTGGAATATATCACCGACAGTGTCAGCTATGTGCCACGTACACGACGAGCTTATCTTTCTACTTAATTATTAATTAATCCTTCTCATGGGCGTTATCATAAAATATAGTAACAAGTAGGGTGTTGTTAGATAACATAAAATAAATCTTGGATCTTGAACGGGAAAATTACTTAGTCATGGCCTAATTGCTATGACAATACGTTCGATACATTAACATTGATTTTTTTTAATTGTTAATGTAATTTTATCGATTATAGGAGGTCTTTATTTTATTTTTCAAGTTATAATATACCTAATATTGTTGGTCAAATACTTAACCTGAGATGTAAAAAATATACACTAAAAGTGCACAAATTTTGTACTCATTGCTGTACAAAGACACCCTAATCGAAACCTGGATAGTTTTGTTTAGCATAGGGTCGAAAACTCAAACTCTCTGCCCTAGAAGATCATTTAGTTATAAGGACTGATTTGTCGTGTGGTATATAGTTGCAATATGTTAGATATTTTTTGAATTGGACGGTTTTAAATCATCTGTCACACTTTATATTAAGTTAGGTGACAAACACGTGACTAAGCAAGAATGGCTGACAAAGAATTCCGATATCTGCCTCAACATCAGAGAAAAAATCCCAAAATATATAGGCTGTCTACTTTTTGATCCACATTTGAATTATCCAGATGGGCCTGAGGGGACCAAATGATCTAAGATTGTTATTAAGGTACCATCCAATCTGCTCTATCCAAGTCTCATTTACTCTAGCCAGAAAATAGTCAATTTGATTTCCAAAATTTTCAGTCTCTTTTTAGCAAATGGTCCCAAATCTCACTCAAGCCAAGTCTCATTTACTAGTAAAGCCAAGGCAATCACTTTTTGCTCTTTAAAGAATCTGGTAATCGAAATCTATAGATTCAATTTGGATTAGATTACACCGGTAAATACATCGGGGAGAAACAACTTGCTATAAAAAAAGTTAGACTATTCTAACAACTCGAATCCAAACCCCCTTGGTGGTCCAAGGCAATTATTTTTTTACTTTGGACAATCCCTTGAAAAACATTTGTCCTTAATAAAGACGTGTTTTTGTACCGAAAAGATCGGTAAGTTTTAGTAGTAATAAAAGAAGAACTTGGTCAAAAAAAAGAATTAGGCAAAAGTCACCTTTTCCTGCGGATGGCAGAGAAAAATTAAGACTAAATTTGGTAACATGGAAATTGCTATTAAAATAACATTGCCAATTGTCCAAACGCGTTTGCAGACTGAGCGGGTTTCCAAATAAAATATTTTTCTCAACTAGCATTAAACAACCACATAGCATAAAAAATAGAGTTACCAAGTTAACATTTACCTATATTGAAATTTCCAGAAATATACAAAAATCCCATAAGATTCAATAGTTAGTACTTAAGGGAATCCCACTTTACCCCCTAACATTTAAGGGTTGGGAAAAGATATCCCCTCACATATTGAATGGGAACGATAACCCCCTATTTAATATTTTTCGGTGAGAATTTTTTGTTTTTAATAAGGGTGAAAATCATTTACTCCCCCCAACTATGCTTTAAAAATCAAACTCCTCCCTCAACTTTGAACAATAGGCATTCTCCCCCCTTTATCCTAATTGACTTTTTTAAATGCCTATTTCACCCTTTACATTATCAACTTTTGTCTTTTTATTTTTTACTTCTTTAAAATTATGATATTTTTCATTTTTTTAATTTATGTATTATAACAAATAAATATTATCTCGCAGTCGAAGAAACAATTGAGATTACTAATTGAGTATATAAGTTAATGATGTTTTATAATAAAACAAATTAGCAGAATAAACAAAAAATTAATTTTATTAAAAATAATAAAAACTTTAATATTTATTTATACAAGTGAAAAATGGTTCGTCATAACTTTATAAATATATTTATATGCAGGTAATGCAAAAACAATTAAAAAATAGAGGTAAATTTTTAAAAATGATTTATTTATACTGTAAAGGAATTTTATTATACAAACAATAGGGAATAAGAGAGAAGTGCAACTTAAATATACACACATGCTTGTACACATATATACACTTACTGCATATAATATTGAACAATCATAAAAAATAACATTAGATTTTGTTACAAATTCATAAAAGTATTATTCTACTTATAATGTTAATGAACTTACATAAGAATCTATAAATACCTACATTAAAAAATAATTATTATATATAATATAAAAATGTATTACATAAATGGAGGATTGAAAAAAAAATAAGGATGAAACAGTCATTGCATAGAATAAAGGGAGAAGAATGTCTATTGTTCAAAGTTGAGGGGGGAGTTTGATTTTTAAAGCAAAGTTGGGGGTGAAAATCATTTTCACCCTTTTAATAAAGATATTTTTTAACAGATTTTTTCAAGTTGCTGTTATACATTATTTTCAGCGGAATAGGTGAATGTGACAATAATAAAAGATATATATTTTTGTATTTAATTCTAGAAAGAAAAAAAAAACTTTATTAAAAAACGAAAATTCTCATCGGAAAATATTTGATAGAGGGGGGTTATCGTTCTCATTCAATATGTGAGGGGTGTATCGTTTCTCAAGCCTTAAATGTAAGTGGGATTCACTCTTATAATAATTCATTTTCATAATTTAAAAAGTAAAGTTATTTTAAAAACAAACTATTACGCAAGTTACTAAAATGCCACTACTGTTAATTTATTTCTTCGAAGTTACTACTGTTAAATGTTTCTCCTTCCGTCCAAAAAAAAATATCATAGTTACTATTTGGACTTATATTTATGTACTAGTTTTTAAATATCTAATTTCTATTTCAATTTTTTTTATAGATTTTATTCCGCAATCACATCGAACATGTTAATTTGACCCTCGTAATCCGAATCAAGACAATTTTTTTGGGATGGAGGGAGTACTATATACTTCTGAAACTTTACAAAACCATTTGAAATAATTGGTAAGCGTTTTAATAAGATTTTCGAGGACTAGCTTTTTGATTTTTATTTTTTTTTAAAAATATATGTTAGGATTATTTATATTGTGAAAATATTTCTAGTAAAAAGCCACGTATGAAACGTACTGGATAAAAAAAAACAAATACCTCCGTGACAAGTGGAAAAGACAGCAAAGACTAGAAAGAGAAACAAATTAAAAAGACAGCTGTAACTTGTAAGTAAACGAATTTTAAACAAATCTCAACAGCCAAAATAAGAATTAACAGTTTGAAAATGAAGTGTTTGGTGCGTAAAAAAATTACCTGGTGTCCAAAGCAAATACCCAAAACTTTCTTCTTCATAGAATCAAGTTTTTTGAGCAAATTCAGTAACTTGCAGATCCACAAATCATTACCATGAGCGTCATTACAACTACCGGTGATCACAAATCCATCAAATTCTCCGATCTCATCATCTGTCGGAAACTCGCCACGTGCCACGTGGAAAACATCCCACGTTTCACCTTCCTCCCCCAGCATTCTCACGAAAACCCCAAAATAACCTCCGTATTTCTTTTTCACGTATTCTGAATCCTCTGCACATAATAGAACTGCGAATTTTTTTCCTTCCATTGTTAATTAATTACTGATTTGATGAATTTTCAAAGGTAAAGAAAAAAAAAATCCCTCCTATATTCTCTCTCACTGATATATTATATGTATACAAATACAAATTCTCTCTCTAGTGGAAGGCCTAGAGAGAGGGAGAGAGAAATGGAGTTTTTTTTACAATTTTGTTTCGCTTATGAATTGATGAAGAATGAGGAAAAATAAGGTGCTTATATAAGGTGAAAGAGGTGAATAAATTTAATTTATTTGCAATTTCGTCCTTTGATTCTCCGTTTACTAAGTAGTTCCAATGACCAAATTACCCCTTGATTATGTTGAAGCTATTGGTGCCACGTGTCAAGTGACGTGGCATACCAAAAATAGCTAATAGCATCATGTCACATGTCAAAATGATGTAGTATCCTTGGTCAATGAAAATATTCCACGTGTACGTACATGTGATCACATGTTCCGGTCAATCAAATATTATCATGCCACTTGAATCTGATTGGCCAAAAGAGTGTGGCATCATCACGACTTTTTCTTCCTACAAGTGTAAATAGGGGTTCTCATAATTCAGAAAAGACACCAAATTTCAGATAAGAAGCTAGAGGAAACTCGTGGATCAAACGTTATAAGTTTTTACAACCTGCAAGCAACTAAGGCATTCAATATTAAATTTAGCAAGGGAAATCAAATACCAAGCTTCTCAAGATCAAATTTACATATTCATGAAATAATTATTGTACGAATCAAGTTCACATTCGAGACCAAATCTAACATAGATTTAAGATCAAGCTAAAAAACACTTGAATTTATTTTAGAAAAAATGAATCAGAGAATTCATAGATTATAACACCTATTATACTAAAATAAAGTAATACAATTGTTATTTCCTACTTATAATTATTTTATCGCTGTGAATTTTATAATCTACATTTCCTTAGTTATATTTTGATTTTCTCCTAGTGTATGATATTCACGTTAGGACCTCAACTAATTTGAATTCACATCACATAAGGCGAATTTAAAAGGGCAACATTGCCCCTCTCTTGGGGTGGTCTTTAATTTTTTCCCTTTGGCACTTTAAGTAATAAAAAATTGACCGAAAATGCCGCTGACATTCTGAGTTCGAACCCCAGCAGAGGAAAAAAAAAATCGCAAGGCAAGATTTCATAACAAACTATGTCTATTCCGACAAAGTTACATAGAAAGTATGCCTTGTCCAGTATAGTTCTGTAGAAATTAACTTATCCGACAGAGACATAGTTTCTATTAAGTTATCTTACAGAACTATGTCTTGTCCTGAATAGTTCTGTAGGATACTAAAGAATTATGTGTTAAGGCATAACTTTACCCTGAATAAGCATAGTTTTTATGAAAACCTTGCCTTGCGATTTTTTTTTTTACTCTGTTGTGGTTCGAACCTAGAATCTCTAGTTTCATAGACCAACGAATAGGGGTAATTTGGTCCACAAATTTTCATCAAATGAGAAGAAGGGGCAAAAATTAAAGACCGGCGGTTTGAGGGGAAAAAATTAAAAACCAGCCCATGAAGGGAAATCCGCGCAAAAAAATGATTTAAAAAGAAAACGCTTCCAACCAGAATTTTTCGATACCCCAAACTGATACATTTAGATGAGTATTCATGCTTCAATAACCTAATTAACTGATTTTTATAAGTGGAATCCAATAAAAGATTTTCGGGTATATAAAAAAAAATGCACAAAAAATACTTACTATCACTCAATAGTTACAAAAAAAAGGCAGACCGGTGCAGTAAGCTTCCGCTATGAGCGGAATTCGGGGAAAAGCCGGACCACAAAGGTCTATTGTATACAACTTTACCTTACATTTTTGCACTCAATAGTTACACAAAATCAATCAATTTGACTTTTGAAGATACATAGTTAATTAAGTCACGTAGCAGTGATTACTGATGAAAGTTCTGTATACACAAAATGTGCCTTATATTAATTGGTTTAGTGTAAAATCAAAGATTAAGTCACATAGTAGTGATTACTGATGAAAGTTCTGTATACGCAAAATGTGCCTTATATTAATTGGTTTAGTGTAAAATCAAATGCTATGTAAAATCGTAGTGATTATGAAGATAACGAAAGAATTTTATGTACATAAACTTTGGGAGAACTACAAGAAAAAAGATAATAACAGCTTGGTCAATTTAAGTCTCAATTCATCGACCGACCGTGTACCCTAGATCCCCATTAAAAATCCATTTACTGGGAGTTTTGATATAGTAAGAAAATGAGGAGTCGGAGTACTTGTTCCCTACTACTCCCACTAGAAATTCAGTTTCTAATACTAACAACCAACTGCTTTTGAAGCAAATTAAATAGTTTATCATGAATGAAATCACAAACTTTAGGCTTGAATATATTATTATTATTTTTTAAAACTTTTTATTGAAATGCTGAACTGAATGTATCTAGACTTGAAAGTGTATCATGTTCTGTTCACTTCTATTTCCTGGTCAACAACTACATTTTCATCCTCCCTTTCGTCCTCCTAAGTCCTAACATAGATGGGAGGCTATGTCAATTAAAACCAGTGGGCCAAACCATGACTTAATTTGGGTCTATAATGACTCGAAAAGTACTTGCAATGTGTCAATTAAGTGGGCTTGAACCACATCGTTACCAAAAGTTTATACTACGTAACTACTGTGTAAAGAAGGGAGTCTGGCGTCAAAATGGCACAAAATTGGATCAAAATTTCCAAAAAGGATTGTGAAATTTGTGATAGACCAAAAGGGGTTAATTGTGCACTGCTACACGATTTACCCCCAATTCATTAACACCCTGCTTTCCGTCTGTTAACTTAAAAAAAAAAAAAAAAAAAGTTAAAGGGAAAATCGTGGACCAGTACACGATTTGCAATTCTTTTTGCAAATCGTGTACAGGCACACAATTTGCAAAATTAATTGCAAATTGTGTCCATGTACACGTTTTACCTTAATATATTTTGCAAATCGTGTGTACGAACAACTTATGACTTGCTAGGGAATCATCATTTCATGATAACAATATAATCATTCGGTGGATTACTATACCAAAACTCATCATTCTCACGAAATGAAACATAAATTTCCAATACAGCCCTATAAGCATTTTGAGGAATTTTAAACTCCTTTGACACATGTAGAAATCTCAACCTCAAACCATCATTTAACCTCAAATGTATTTCATGTTCTTTTTACCGTCACCATATATTTCTTCAACAGGATAAAAGTGAATATAAAGTTTCACATGATATATACCAGACTACCAGTATGCAAATCGTGTGCATGTACACGATTTGCAAAAAGAATTATGGCAAATCGTGTACTGTTCCATGATTTGCCCTTTAACATTTTTTTTTAAGTTAACGGAAGGAAAGTAGCGCGTTAATGAATTGAGGGTAAATCGTGTAGCAGTGCAGGATTAACCCCTTTTGATCTGTCACAAATTCCACGACCCCTTTTGGAAATTTTGGTCCAATTTTGTGCCATTTCGGCACCGGACTCTTAAAGAAGGTACCAAAAATAGAACTTGGTTTATTCAAATATCCTTGGGTTACAAGTCTTGTTATATCAAGAAAAATATAGAGTCAAAACACTTGTTCCATAGTACCCTCACAGGAACTTCAGTTTCTACTACCAGCCCATCCTTTTTGAAGCCAACCAGATAGAGTTAAGTCGTCTTAGGCAACAAACATTTGGCTAGAGTTTGTGAAAGGATTACGGTTTGATTGGTATGAAGGAAAATGTTTTCCATCGAAAGTGGTTCTCTTACTAATTATTTTCTTGTCTTTTGTAAGTAAATATAAAATATTCTCCCCAAAAGCATTTATGTATAATCTACAAAACTCTACGTGGGATGAGGTGGGGCGTAGGGAGCGGTTGACTCTGCTGCCGGGCTGGTGTGGCTGTGGTTGGGATGGAGGCTATGAAGGGGTGGAGGGTTTGGGTTGGAGCTTGGAGGGTGAGGAGGTGCCAATTTTCCCTACTTTTATTAAAAAAGTCATTTCCCTCATTTTTAAGGAACTTGTTTTTCTAGAGAAGGAAAAAAAAGGGCAGTGCACTAATTGCTAGAGAAGAAAATGTTTTCTAAAATTTTAACCACCAAACATAGAAAATTGAAAAATACTTTGTGCAAAACGTTTTCCTCCCTACCAAGCACCCTTAATGTTTTTCTATGAAACTTTGAACTGAATGTATATAGCCTTGAAACTGCATTATGTTCATTTCACTTAGTTTTCCTCGTCAATTTTTTTTTTATTTTCTATATATAATAAGCGGCTTGGGGTGGGGGGGGGGGGGGGGGCGAAAACGGCTCCCCAAGCTTGTACCAACAGCTTCACGAATTGTACCCACATTAAATTCTTGTATCATGAGCTATATAATTTATACACTTTATCCAACTATTTTTATATCCCATGTAGACATGTGTCATAGTACTTAATATTTATTCCTTTCTCATGTATAGACGTATACACTTTAAATTTAATTCTCCGACATATTTATTTCCTCCGTGCACTTTTACTTGTTCACTTTTGACTTTTCGTGTTCTAACTGAATATTTATTCTCTTTTTATGTATAGACATATGCAGTTCAATTTTAATTCTCCTACACAAATTTATTTCCTCCATGCACTTTAATTTGTTCACTTTTGACTTTTCACATTCTTTGAGAATTAATAAATCTCTCGTGGATATATGTCATAGTACTGAATATTTATTCTCTTCTCATATATACACGTGTGCACTTCTATTTTAATTCTTCGAGACATATTTATTTCTTCCGTGCACTTTTACTTGTTCATTTTGACTTTTCACGTTATTTAAGAATTAATAAATGAAGTACTCCTTCCGTCCCATATTACTTGGCCACGTTACTATACTTGACTTTTCACGTTCAATTAGTTATTACTTGGTATAGTAATCCACCGAATGATTATATTGTTATCATGAAATGATGATTCCCTAGCAAGTCATAAGTTGTTCCTACACACGATTTGCAAAATATATTAAGGTAAAACGTGTACATGGACACGATTTGCCAAAATTAATTTTGCAAATCGTGTGCATGTACACGATTTGCAAAAAGAATTATGGCAAATCGTGTACTGTTCCATGATTTGCCCTTTAACATTTTTTTTAAGTTAACGGAAGGAAAGTAGCGCGTTAATGAATTGAGGGTAAATCGTGTAGCAGTGCAGGATTAACCCCTTTTGGTCTGTCACAAATTCCACGACCCCTTTTGGAAATTTTGTGCCATTTCGGCACCGGACTCTTAAAGAAGGTACCAAAAATAGAACTTGGTTTATTCAAATATCCTTGGGTTACAAGTCTTGTTATATCAAGAAAAATATAGAGTCAAAACACTTGTTCCATAGTACTCTCACAGGAACTTCAGTTTCTAGTACCAGCCCATCCTTTTTGAAGCCAACCAGATAGAGTTAAGTCGTCTTAGGCAACAAACATTTGGCTAGAGTTTGTGAAAGGATTACGGTTTGATTGGTATGAAGGAAAATGTTTTTCACCGAAAGTGGTTCTCTTACTAATTATTTTCTTGTCTTTTGTAAGTAAATATAAAATATTATCCTCAAAAGCATTTATGTATAATCTAGAAAACTCTACGTGGGATGAGGTGGAGCGTAGGGAGCGGTTGACTCTGCTGCCGGGCTGGTGTGGTTGTGGTTGGGATGGAGGCTATGAAGGGGTGGGGGGTTTGGGTTGGAGCTTGGAGGGTGAGGAGGTGCCAATCAATATGAAACGACACTTATATAAAATTTGTTTTTCCTACTTTCATTAGAGAAGTCATTTTCCTCATTTTTAAGAAACTTGTTTTTCTAGAGAAGGAAAAAAAAGGGCTGTGCACTAATTGCTAGAGAAGAAAATGTTTCTAAAATTTTAACCACCAAACATAGAAAATTGAAAAATACTTTGTGCAAAACGTTTTCCTCCCTACCAAGCACCCTTAATGTTTTTCTATGAAACTTTGAACTGAATGTATATAGACTTAAAACTGCATTATGTTCATTTCACTAAGTTTTCCTCGTCATTTTTATTTTTATTTTTCTATATATAATAAGCGGCTTGTGGGGGGGGGGGGGGGGGGGGGAGGAAAACGGCTCCCCAAGCTTGTACCAACAGCTTCACGAATTGTACCCACATTAAATTTTTGTACCATGAGCTATATAATTTGTACACTTTATCCAACTATTTTTATATCCCATGTAGATTTGTGTTATAGTACTTAACATTTATTCTTTTCTCATGTATAGACGTATGCATTTTAAATTTAATTCTCCGACATATTTCCTCCGTGCAGTTTTACTTGTTCACTTGCTAGAGAAGAAAATGTTTTCTAAAATTTTAACCACCAAACATAGAAAATTGAAAAATATTTTTTGCAAAACGTTTTCCTCCCTACCAAGCACCCTTAATGTTTTTCTATGAAACTTTGAACTGAATGTATATAGACTTGAAACTGCATTATGTTCATTTCACTAAGTTTTCCTCGTCAATTTTTTTATTTATTTTTCTATATATAATAAGCGGCTTGGGGGGGGGGGGTTAGGAAAACGGCTCCCCAAGCTGGTACCAACAGCTTCACGAATTGTACCCACATTAAATTCTTGTACCATGAACTATATAATTTGTACACTTTATTCAACTATTTTTATATCCCATGTAGATTTGTGTCATAGTACTTAACATTTATTCCTTTCTCATGTATAGACGTATGCACTTTAAATTTAATTCTCCGACATATTTATTTTCTCTGTGCACTTTTACTTGTTCACTTTTGACTTTTCTCTTCTTATGTATAGACATATGCAGTTCAATTTTAATTCTCCTAAACAAATTTATTTCCTCCATACACTTTAATTTGTTCACTTTTGACTTTTCACATTCTTTGAGAATTAATAAATCTCTCGTGGATATATGTCATAGTACTGAATATTTATTCTCTTCTCATATATACACGTGTGCACTTCTATTTTAATTCTCCAAGACATATTTATTTCTTCCGTGCACTTTTACTTGTTCATTTTGACTTTTCACGTTATTTAAGAATTAATAAATGAAGTACTCCTTCCGTCCCATATTACTTGGCCACGTTACTATACTTAACTTTTCACGTTCTTTAAGAATTAATAAAAATGAAATACTCCATTCGTCCATATTAACGTAGACATGTGTCATAGTACTTAATATTTAATGAGCGGCTTGGGGGGGACGAACACGGCTCCCCAAGCTTGTACCAACAGCTTCACGAATTGTACCCACATTAAATTCTTGTACCATGAGCTATATAATTTATACACTTTATCCAACTATTTTTATATCCCGTGTAGACATGTGTCATAGCACTTAATATTTATTCCCTTCTCATGTATAGACATATGCGCTTTAAATTTAATTCTCCAACATAGTTATTTCCTCCATGCACTTTTATTTGTTCACTTTTGGCTTTTCGTGTTCTAACTGAATATTTATTCTCTTCTCAGGTGTAGACATATGCAATTCAATTTTAATTCTCCTACACAAATTTTTTTCCTCCATGCACTTTAATTTGTTCATTTTTTACTTTTCACATTCTTTGAGAATTAATAAATCCCACGTGGATATATGTCATAGTACTAAATATTTATTTTTTCCGTGCACTTTTACTTGTTCATTTTAACTTTTCACGTTATTTAAGAATTAATAAATGAAGTACTCCTTCCGTCCCATATTACTTGGTCACGTTATTATACTTAACTTTTCACGTTCTTTAAGAATTAATAAAAATGAAGTACTCCCTTCGTCCATATTAACGTAGACATGTGTCATAGTACTTAATATTTAATTCCCTTCTCATGTATAGACGTATGCACTTTAAATTTAATTCTCCGACACATTTATTTCCTCCATGCACTTTTACTTGTTCACTTTTGATTTTTCGTGTTCTAGCTGAATATTTATTCTCTTCTCTTGTATAGACATATGAAGTTCAATTTTAATTCTCCTACACAAATTTATTTCCTCCACGCACTTTAATTTTTTTCATTTTTGACTTTTCACATTATTTGAGAATTAATAAATCCCACGTAGATATATGCCATAGTATTGAATATTTATTCTCTTCTCATGTATACACGTGTGCACTTCTATTTTAATTCTCTGACACATATTTATTTCCTCCGTGCACTTTTACTTTTTCACGTTTGATTTTTCAAGTTATTTAAGAATTAATAAATGAAGTACTTCTTCCGTCTCATATTACTTGGTCACATTACTATACTTGACTTTTCACGCTCTGTAAGAATTAATAAAAATGAAGTATTCCCTTCGTCCTTATTACTTGGCCACATTTCTAAAATTATATGTCTATTTTTCTATTCTATATTTATCTTCTTTTCTATTTCTATTATCCCCGTTTTCCTTCTTTGTCAATACTTTAAACATGAAGAGAGGACGAACAATAGCAATGCAAATTTTTACCAAAAGTTATTTTAATGCTCCTACACATAACTTGTTCACTTTTGACTTTTCACATTCTTTGAAAATTAATAAATAAAGTATATATTTTATCATAATATCCATATTTATTGGTATATAGTCTCAATAGCCTCAGAAAATAATTTGAAAATGAATAATTAATGTGAAGGGTAAAATAAGAAGAAGAATTTTTTTTCCTTCATATGTTAACATCGACAAGTAAAAGTAAAGGGAGGGAGTGACATTTATCCCCGTTTTCCTTCATTGTCAATACTTTACTTATTTACTCTCCTTTGCAGTCTCTGATTATTGTTTCTTTACATTTATAAAATGTATTACTTTATATTTTCACTTCAGAATTAAAATTTGGTGATTAATGATATAACATATATCTTTCTAATTTTGATTTATTTGTAACAATTAATATAAAAAATTATAATAGATATTTTAATTAATTTAATAAAAATATTTTAGTCCAATATATACAAAACAAATGTTCTTATGTTTGGATCTAAACAATTACTTAATTGAAATGGATATCTACCTGTCGGTATACATATAAAATATTAAAGAATTTAAAAGAAAAAATTTAGAATCAAAATATTAATTTTCCCTCATATTCTTACTAATTTTCTTTTACATCAATGAACAACTTTCATTGTCATGATAATGATAAAAAAAGTTCGACTCTTTCTATCTCAAAGGCTTTTAATTACAACTAAAGTGATGGTACATAAAATACATTTTGTATATATAATAACAATTAGAATATTTTTAAAAGTTATTTTCAAAATACAAACCTTAAAAACTGGCTAATTAAAGTGAATAGATACGTTCGACCCGTGCATCGCACGGGCATGTATTGCTAGTTTATATCTAAATGCGAAAGTGGGATGAACACAACAATATCATGCTGTACAAAAAGCTACCCGAATTGTACTTAAAACTTTGGCCTTTTCTATATTAACACACGTAACCAATTGAACTTAACAGTACCACTCCAGATGTCCACAACTCTTTACCGATCTTACACGTGTTGATGTAGCAATCTCCGAAGGGGTAGTTTCGTAGCAATGAATACTTGTATCAAAAGCTATATAAATTGTATACTTTAACCAACTACGTTTTTATCTCACGTGGACATATGTCATAGTACTGAGTATTTATTCTCTTCTCATGTATACACGTATGCACTTCAATTATAATTCTTCGACACATTTATTTCTTCCGTGCACTTTTACTTGTTCACTTTTGACTTTTTACGCTATTTAAGAGTTAATAAATGAAGTACTCCCTCCGTCCCATATTACTTGGCCACATTACTAAAAATATATGTCCAAATTACTTGTTCATTTATAAACTCAAGATAAAATTAATTAAATCATTCCATCTTACTGTAACACCCCGTACCTTTAACCTAAGCTTTGACCATGATCCTAGACTTCGAAAATCAGATAAAGAATGTGGGAATTGGAATTTCCCTGTTCCATTGTAAGATGGGAGTTTACGCCCATGAACAGTGACCGTATTTCAGTATACGGGCCGTATTTCAAGTCGTAAACCGGTACCAAAGATTTCTGAGCATTCTGGAATTTGACACTTTGAGGTTACATCGTTAAATACGGATCGTATTTCAAAATACGGCCCGTATTTCAAAACTTATTTGGAATTTGGGAAAACTGCCCTGATGAAAGTTGTAGAGCTTTGAAATACCTTTCCAACGGTATATTATGGGGGTCAAACAGACATCTGTGCAAATAGTTATGTCCATTTTACCGAAGAGACGCAGTGCAGTCCGTATTTCAAAATACGGACCGTATTTCAGAATACGGCCAGTATTTAACTGGGCCAAAAATTTATTTTTTCCAGAACATTATATATTCGTCCATATCAGTTCAAATCATTATTTTTCATTCCTTCAAGCCCTAGAACGACCTCCTACCCTCCTCCATCATCAAGAACACCAAGGTAAGCCTACTCTAATTATTTCAAGTCAATTCTAATACCTATCCTTGTAATCTAAACAAGAAATTATTGTTCCTAATATAGGGTTTTCAAGAAAACCTATCTCAAGGTTCAAGAACCAAGATTTAGAAAATCTTCTCCAAAACTCAAGTCTTTAATTCAAGTTTTGGAGCAATTAAGGTATGTAGAACTTCCATCCACATGTGGGAATCTCTACGTTCTTCCCATGCTCTGTTTCTTGATATTCATGAAGTTCAAACCCTAGGGCATTAAACCTAACATATTGGTAGCCCGTATTTATGTATTTATGCACATGAATTTTGTATCTATATTCGTTATTGTATTCCTAATCTTCCATTACGGTTATTAGGAACCCTAGCTTAATCCATGAATCATGAATTCTTCCTCATGTGTTCTCATTATGTTTATATGAAAATTTATGATTTTATGTAGCAAGTTAGAAGCATGTTTTCAAGTCAATTATATATATATATATATATATAAAAATTATGAACTATTGTTTTTACTCATGAATCAAGAACATGTTTGCAAGACTATGACAAGCTATCTCATAAAACCATATTACAAGATATTTCATGAAACCATGTTACAAGTTATTTCGTGAAATCATGATTACAAGTTATTTCACGAAAATCATGGGCTTCTTAGCCAACTATATCATGTTCATGTTTTTGGGAATTGTTTAGTTAACCGAGAAGGCTCAGATAGCCTGAAACTACGTTGCCACCGTAGGATAAGGGTTGTCAGCAAGGAGGCAACACTTTCATTATGCAGTTTAGATCCTTACATGCTTATTATTACTTAAATCTCATACCCCTAGCAAGGTGTGAGTGTTCTGCTGGTAGGACGCAAGTACCAGAATCATGTTGTCGGTTATACTATAGCGTTCCCCACGTTACAAGCAGTTTTACATACATGTATTTCCATTGATTTACTGTTTTCAGACTTTACTCACGTTTCATGCTCATGTTCAAGTTACATTCAGTTTCAGTTCATGTCTTATACTTATGTTGTGCCATGTTCTTCATTTAAGCAGGTTTTTCATACTAGTACTATTCACCATGTACTAACGTCCCTTTTGCCCGGGGCCTGCACTTCACGGTGCAGATACGGGTTTTCGGGAGCATACACCTGCGCAGTAGGACCACCTCAGTTATCAGCTTATTGGTGAGCCCCACTCCTCTCGGGGTTCAACATGGAGTTTGCATTAGTATTCAGTTATGGTAGTCCAGGCCATGTCTTGGTAGTTAGTATTCAGACATGTTTTAGATGTTTCATAGACAGATGTTAGTTCACAGAGTCAATTATGTTTTCATGCGTGCATACTATTACGTTTTCATGATTTTTCATGTTATGAGATAACTTCAAGACCTTATTCCGCAAATTACTTTTCATGATTCATTTAAATTGCATCATATAGATTATACTGTTTTGATGCCCATGTTGACAAGCAAGCCATGAAGTTCGCTCGGACACATGCAAGCAAGGCCCGAGTGTCGTGTTATGCCCAGGCCATGGTTCGGGGCGTGACACTTACCCTCTCTGTCCCATATTACTTGGCTACTGAATATTTATTCTCTTCTCATGCATACATGTATGCACTTCAATTTTAAGTTTTCAACACATCTATTTCCTCCGTGTACTTTTGCTTGTTCACTTTTGACTTTTCACGTTCTTTAAGAATTAATGAATGAAGTACTCCCTCCATCCCATATTACTTGGCCACATTACTAAACTAATTTTTATCCCACGTGGACATATGTCATAGTACTGAATATTTATTCTCTTCTCATGCATACATGCATACATTTCAATTTTAATTTTCCAGCACATCTATTTCCTCTGTGCACTTTTAGTTATTCACTTTTGACTTTTCACGTTCTTTAAGAATTAATAAATGAAGTACTCCCTCCGTCCCATATTATTTGGCCACATTACTAAACTACTTTTTTATCCCACGTGGACAAATGACATAGTACTGAATATTTATTCTCTTCTCATGTATACACATATGCACTTCAATTTTAATTCTCCGACACATATTTATTTCCTCTGTGCACTTTTAGTTGTTCACTTTTGACTTTTCACGTTATTTAAGAATTAATAAATGAAGTACTCCCTCCGTCCCATATTACTTGGCCACACTACTAAAAATATATATCAAAATTACTTGTTCATTTACAAAATCAAGATAAAATTAATTAAATATTTCCCATCTTACCCTCTCCGTCCCATATTATTTGGCCACATTACTAAAAATATATGTCCAACTTACTTGTTCATTTACAAAATCAAGATAAAATTAATTAAATCTTTCCCATCTTACCCTTGGTAATAAATATTCCTGAAAATAGTCAATTTTGATTAGAATGTATTTATTGGAGAGAGACGGGTAAGATAGTAAAATATAACTTTTATATATGATTTTGAAGGGTCGTGCAAAAGGGAAAGTGGCAAGTTATTTTACCATAATATTCATATTTATTGGTGTAAGTCTCAATAGCCTTGGAAAATGATTTGAAAATGAGTAATTAATGTGAAGGATAAAACTAATAATAAGAATAAGAAAAAATTCTTTCTCTTGATATGTTAACGTGGACAAGTAAAAGTGAACGGAGGGAGTGACTTTTATCCCCATTTTCCTACTTCGTTAATACTTTACTTATTTTACTCTCCTTTGCATTCTCTGATTATTGTTTCTTTACATTTATAAAATGTATTACTTTATATTTTCATTTTGGAATTAAAATTTGGTTATTTACGATATAACATATATATTTCTAATTTTGATTTCTTTATAACAATTCTTTTTATCTATAATTGTTAATATAAAAAATTATAATGTAACTAATTTACCCCTTATTAACATATTTTTTAATTAATTTAATAAAAATATTTTATTAGTTTTGCTTTTAAAAAATCCAATATATACAACAATGGTTCTTATGTTTGGATCTGAATAGTTAGTTAATTGAGATGGATATCAACCTGTCGGTATACATATAAAATATTAAAGAATTTAAAAGAAAAAATCTAGAATCAAAATATTAATTTTCCCTCATATTTTTACTAATTTTCTTTCTTTCACATCGATGAACAACTTTCATTGTCATGACAATGAGAAAAAAGTCCGACTCTTTTCATCTCAAAGACTTAATTCCATCATATGTTTTTAATTTTTGAACTCTATTTTTTAATTATAACTAAAGTGATGGTACATAAAATACATTTAGTGTATGTTGCTATACATAATAACAATTATAATGTTTTTAAAGTTATTTACAAAATATAAATCTTAAAGAATGACTAATTAAAGTGAATAAACATGTTCGATTCGTGCATTGTATAGACATATTTTGCTAGCAATTAGTTAAACAACTTCTTCCTTTAACATATTATAATGGGGGGCTGTGTCGAGTGTCGACTTTAACTAGTGGGCCAAATCATGACTTAATTTTGAGTTAATAATGACCCCAAAAGTTACTGATCAAGAAAACATAGCTCTTTATAATTTAAATAGAAGAAAAAGGTCATGCAAAGATCTCGTGAGTTATTTTTAGACAATCATTAAAAAAAATATATTAAAAAGCACAAGGAAACATATCACAGCAGCACAAAACTAGGTAACTGTTCCTTTTTAAAAGTTTTTTTTCCCTTGAATATAGGAAATCAAGAAAGATATATTAGTATATGTCACTACAAGAAAAAAGTCATTTGCTAACAATTTTTTTTGTTATTGTCATAGATAGACTATTACTGTAAAAAGTACTTTTAGTAACAACATTTTTTTTTGTTGTTACATAAACTTTTCTGATCGGCTGTTATTGCAACGACGTGCAATAAATTTTTTATTATTGGCAAAAGTATTTTTTGCAACAACAGCTAATACTATGACAACAAAATTAAATTATTTGGTAAAAAAAAATCTTTTTTAAAAGATTCATCATATATGTCAACAATAAAACTACGTTATTACTATGGCAACAACTCTTTTGGCAACAATTTTTTATAACGAAAATAATATATGCCAAAAAAATTGTTGCCAAAAGAGCTGTTGCCATTTATGTACGCAATTTAATTGACTTAGCTAAAGAACAAATGACTCGTACAAGAAATGACTATAGACATAGTTCATGGACTGATTGAGTGAATTATTAGAGTGAATCACAGGCATGGGAAGATGGAACTAACTTGAAGTGAATCACAAGCATGGGAAGATGGGAACTAACTTGATTTGTTAGGTCGAATTGAGTGAATTATTAAAGTGAATCAAAAGCACGAGGATTAACTTGATTGGTTAATTATATTAAGGAAATAAAGTTTTCTAGAGAAAATAAAAAATAGACAAAGTACATGAGACTTTGTCATAGTCATCCTCCACTAAAACATTTCGTAGAAAATAAAAACGTGTTAATACTATATATAGTTAATAGGTCTATCATAAAAATAATGTGTCTTTATTTGTTGAGATTAGTATGACCTATTTCCAGGAAAGTAACAGATAGTAATAGTTGTTGGGATATCATATTAGAAATAGTGTACGTTTATTTGTTGAGATTACCAGCTTCCAAATTTACAAGGTAGAATTACGAACTTGCAAACAATAAAATGGATCTGTTTGAACTAAGTCAAACGTTTTTCCTTTTTTCTCAATAGAGGTGATGATTTTTCCTTTTTAAATAGAAGGGGGATGGAATGCACAACATAAGAGAATTCTATAACCAATTTCTCATAGATTAAGCAATGAGCAATGATAAACATAGAGTTCTCCACATTTGTAAAAGTGTATTCACTATGAGAGTTTAAATTTATGTATTAACTGTATGAAAAACATTTACACAACCAAATCAATTATTAAGTAATTACGAATAAATATCTTAATAATTATTACTTTATAATCTTGTAAAATAATAACTAACTTGTCATTACTTTCAATACATATAACTTAAAACTCTAAATGGTTTTAGATTATCCAATTTATAGAAAGTTGATCACTTATTTATTTTGCGTTTTATCCATTGACATTTGGAACTTGATGGTGAAAAATCTATTTTCCCTAATTCCAAAGGTGTATAATAAAAAAGAGAAATGAATATGGAAAAGGGTAAAATTGGAATTTAAAGAGGAGGGAGAGAATGGTAAATGCATGTCAGATAGGGGATCCTACAGGAAGAAGAATAGAGATAGGGACCCTTATGGCAGTACGTGGAAGTTATCATGTGCTGATTCTAAGGATAACTAGATAATGTGAAGCCCGTGCTTGTCAACACGAAAAATGAGTCGGTTTGATAACAAAATTATGAAAGTTTTATTACATAAACACAATTACAATTTAAATAGCATTTGTTATAATTTTATATTTTTACGTACAGACTAAGGGGTTGACCACTAGCTTTGGCGAGCTTCTTGCCTTCCACGATTGAAATGAAGGGCTCAAATCCCATTAATTGTATATAATTCTTTTTTCCTAATTGCTCTCTCTCCGGATGTAATACGAAGAATTTTTTTTACAAAAAAGTACAAAACAGCTACTGTATCTTAATCCCTTTTTAAAGAATATGTGTACACACGTCTTAATGTTTTACGGGTTCAATCTAAATCCACCTTTTTTCTTTTAGTTTCCTCTATGTTTAGCTTTAATTTTTCATGAACTTATTATGAGTTTCGGATACACCCCTTATATTTTAAAATCAAACACTTATACCTCCTATGCTACAAAAATTATGCACCTTCACCCTATGAGGTATATTTGTACTAAGTATATTAAAATGTAATTATTAAAAATAAATTACAATTATAAATAAAAAGCTATTGTGTATTTATTTTATGAAATTTAATAAAGAAGATAAATATTTATTTGAATATCTTTATTCACGCATTTGATTAAAATAGAGAATAAATATTTATGAAACATGTATCTTTAGAAACTTATTAATAAGAAATGAATACAACTTACTTAATAAGATATACCAGACTATTAGTAATATTCCTACACTTTAAACATAATTTACTTTTATTTTATTAAAAGATATAAAAATCTTTTAAACATTAATTAACACATTTTTTTTAATATTCTGTTAATTTTGTACAATAACCAAATGTGGAAGTAAAGTTTAATCATACCTTATATCTGAATTTTTTTCTTCGAATGAAATAAATAAAAAATCTTACCGTAAATATTTATTATTTTATGCTTATATAAATGGAGCAGTAAATATCCGGTCCACGCAAAATATCACTACATCATTGGGGACCCCACATTGGATTCCATTCGAAGATAATCACAGTGTAGTAGTAGGAGTGGTGCCCTCACTTTTGCTTTTATTTACGTCAATACCTGATGGACGACGATCCTGCCTCGAACCTACTCTTTTATTATATTACCAGATGGTTTATGCCCGTGCTGCGCACGGGCCCAACACTTTAGATTATAATATATCTATATATATATATAGTTGTATTTCAATAGTGATAATATATACATACATACATACATACATACATACATACATACATACATACATATATATATATATATATATATATATATATATATATATATATATATATATATATATATATATATATATATATATACGAAGCATGAGTTTTGTGCTCAGTATCTAGAACTTTATTATATTCATGTTTGCTACGAAATTTATTAATACTTTTTAAAAGAGAAGACTTGTTTAAAAGAAAACTATTTTCCTCTCTTTGAGATAAAACAATAACAATATTTAAGCATCAATTGATACTTTCAATTTTAATTAGATTAATTTAAAGGTGTAAAATACTTCTTATTTTTTTTTATCAAACTTTGATTTGGATAATTCTAATTCAAATTATTAAATTAATTTTACATGTTTGAAACGAAACAAAGTAGAAATTGATTTTCTATTTAAACGAAAAAATGCTATTTTTTAATTTTTAGTAAATATTATCGGTTTAGTTTATTTTACTTGTCATGTTGTCTTTTGCATGGTTTTTTAAGGAAATGTGAATTAGAATTATAGTTTGACTAATTTACCTTATTCATTATTTGATCTCCATTTGATATTAATCTCTTTTCACATTTATTAGAGTAAGAATAAAAATAAAAAAGTAATTAAATTCTATCTTATTTTAAAATATAAATATTTTAAGTATATTTATTTTAGTAATCATAACAAATAAATGACATGTCGGAATAGCAAATATAACAATTATATAGCTAGATTAGATCTCAGGCTAATATAAGAAAAGAAAGAAAATTGTATGTATTTGCCTACTAAACCTTTTGAAGAAAAACAATAATATGGGGTTCATGTTTTTTGCTGTGCAATAATTTCATTTGCTCCCACTAATGAGTTGATACGCATGTAACAATGAATCCACTATTATTGACTTGATGGGATGCTTTGGGAATTACATGAATATTGTTTGATTTTTTAATATATGGGGTGCACGTATTTTTTTTTTTGACATTTTTTTTTTAATATAGGATTCACTTTTTTTTATGAGTTTGGAGAGGGCGGGATCAATCTTTTTTTTAATGAGTTTGGAGAGGGTGGGGTCCACTTTTTTTTTTTTTTTTAATAACTATATAGAAGCACTTTTTTTATACAAGCATTTTTTTTTAAGAGTGACTGACGACAAAGCATGGGTAAACCGATGCTTCTATATAGTAGAAAAATAGAAATATAATAAAGTATTTCTATCTACTTTTTAAAAGAGTTGGTAATATAAAGTATAAAATGTCATTTTTTTTTGCCTTAAATAAAAAAGTGGGTGGGACCACAAAGAATCTTTTTGCCCTTAAATAAAAAAGTGGGACCAAAGGACGGACGACGATCTTGCTTATAAACTGGCTCTTCTATATAGTAGTAAAGTAGTATATATATTGTTCAAAACACGATTAATATAACATTGTAGTTTGTGTTTCGTATCCAAAACTTTATTATATTAGTGTTTGCTACGAATACAAAGTTGGCAAAAATTTACTAATAGACTTATTCAAAAGGAAACCGTTGATACTTTGAATTTTAATTCGATTAATTTAAAAGTGTAAAATATTCTATTGTAAATGTATGTAGATTGGGCCTAAACAATACCTATTATTTTTTTTATCAAATTTTGATTTGGATAATTCTAATTCAACTTATTATATTAATTTTACATGTTTAAAATGAAACAAAGTAGAAATTTGATTTTCTATTTAAATGAAGAACTACTATTTTTTAATTTTTGGTAAATATTTTTTGTTTAACTCATTTTACTTGTCATGTTTTCTTTTGCACGGGTTTTTAAGGAAACGTCAATTAGAATTATAATTTCACTAATTTACCTTATTAATTATTTGATCTCTATTTAATATTATTTTTTCTTTTATGACATTAATCTCTTTTCACATTTATGAAAGTAATTAATTCTATCTTATTTTAATATATAAGTATTTTAAGTATGTTGCTGTACAATAATTTCATTTGCTCTTACTAATGGATTGATACGCATGTGACAATGAATCCATCATTATTGATTTAATGAGATACTTTGGAAATTACATAAATATTGTTTGATTTTTTAATATGAGATGCACTTTTTTTTTTGACATTGTTTATTTTTTTAATATGGGATTCAATTTTTTAATATTGCTTGATTTTGTTAATATGGGGTCCACTTTTTTAATCCATCATTATTGATTTAATGAGATACTTTAGAAATTACATAAATATTGTTTGATTTTTTAATATGGGTTAATATTGCTTGATTTTGTTAATACAGGATCCACTTTTTTTTTTTTTTTTTTTTTTTAAATATTGGTTGGTATTTAGTTGGGGCCCACACTTTTTTTTTAATATTGGTTGATGTTTAGGTGGGGCCCACACTTTTTTTTCAGTGGAAACGGACAACGAAGCATGGGTGGTCTATGCCCGTGCTGCGCACGGGCCCAACACTTTAGATTATAATATATCTATATATATAGTTGTATTTGGATAGTGATAATATATATATATATATATATATATATATATATATATATACACGAAGAATGAGTTTTGTGCTCCGTATCTAAAACTTTATTACATTCGTGTTTGCTACGAAAATTTATTAATACTTTTTAAAAGAGAAGACTTATTTAAAAGAAAACTATTTTCCTCTCTTTGAGATAAAACAATAGCAATATTTAAGCATCAATTGATACTTTCCATTTTAATTCGATTAATTTAAAGGTGTAAAATACTTATTATTTTTTGTCAAATTTTGATTTGAATAATTCTAATTCAAATTATTAAATTAATTTTACATGTTTGAAACGAAACAAAGTAGAAATTGATTTTCTATTTAAACGAAGAAATGCTATTTTTTAATTTTTGATAAATATTCTCGGTTTAGTTCATTTTACTTGTCATGTTATGTTTTGCATGGTTTTTTAAGGAAACGTGAATTAGAATTATAATTTGACTAATTTACCTTATTCATTATTTGATCTTCATTTGATATTAATCTCTTTTCACATTTATTAGAGTAAGGATAAAAATGAAAAAGTAATTAAATTCTATCTTATTTTAATATATAAGTATTTTAAGTATGTTGCTGTACAATAATTTCATTTGCTCCCACTAATGGATTGATACACATATGACAATGAATCCATCATTATTGATTTAATGAGATACTTTGGAAATTACATAAATATTGTTTGATTTTTTAATATGAGATGCATTTTTTTTTTACATTGTTTTTTTTAATATGGGAGTCATTTTTTTAATATTGCTTGCTTTAGTTGGGGCCCACACTTTTTTTTAATATTAGTTGATGTTTAGGTGAGGCCCACACTTTTTTTTTATTTGTTTGTTGACGACTTGACGACCAAAATGGCCCAAACTCGTGCTTCTAAATAGTTGGAAAGTTAGAATATGCATAAAACACGTTGGCTACACCATTTGTTAGGATTGTTGCAATTTTTTATAGTAGGTCGTACTTTTTCTTTTCTTATTATTCCATTCGAATCAATGTACTATATGTCTCATTTTCATTTTTTAACTGCGTGGAAAATACTAACGTTAATTTCTATTTCTAATACTCCAGTTCTTTTGTCTCAATATATGTGGAAATAGTTAAATTTATACTTTTTTATTGAGCTTAACAGGATCTCATTTTATCTCAATATATGTGGAAATAATTAAATTTGCACTTTTTTATTGTGCGAAAAGGATCTCATTTAGCTATAATATACTCTTCTTCTGATATATCTAATGTAGACATTCAATACCACATGACACTGATATTTTGGTTCTGAAATGGACACCACATGGTATGTCATTTCACCGGCCCAACTCATTTTACCTCATCCAACACTTTTTCTTCCACCACCTCCCCGTCCACCATTATTGCCACCAAGACCACCACCATATTCACCATAAAAATTTAAACTCTTTATTTTAAAGAAAGGAGCTTGAAAAAATCACATTTCCAAGAAATGATATTTTTTACATATTTAAAATAATATACTCTTAATTTTTTAAATATTTTAATGAGATGATTTATAATTATATACATGTCTATGATTTGTGTTAAATCATAAATTCTAAAAGTCTTTATTTATTTCTTAAATTTTATGTCCGGACAAGCACCATTACATAAAGTGAAAGTGAGGGAGTACTAAGGTTTTACCTCAACAATGTTAGTGCAAGACTAAAGTTCTCTTTGGCATATTATATACACATTATATTAAGATCATAACATTTTTTTTTTTTTTTTTTTTTATAGTTTGAAATACCATGCCTAGTCAAATTTAAACTAGGCAGGGTGGGGCGGTTTGGAATAATGTTTTAAACTGTTTACGCGGGGCGGGTCGTGCAGGTTACAGAATTCCTAATTAGTCCAACTTTTACTTAGGAATAACATCAGATTAAACAAATCTTTCACTTGGCTATAATGATGAGAGTATCATTAGACCATTAAACAAACTAGAGGCTGTTTAAGACTAAAGTTCAGGCTAGAGGTTCAAAATGCACATTCTCTATGTATTTGTTTATGCCACTGGACAAAAGAAAGATTATCTTTTATAATAAGCACATAATAGTGACTTGTAATTACTATACTTGACAATTGACATTATAGCATATGAGTAGAATGATGAATTAACAACTAATTATAGCTTTTTGGAACATGAAAAGTTCATCTACAGTAATGAAAATGAATACTCGTAAATCGTACGATGCACTAAAATAAGCTCCTCGCACCCTTTAGAACGCAATAATTTATGATATATAGCCAATTCGTCCATTCTTGATCAAGCTGGGCCACTTTATTTTTGAGGTTGTCGATTCGCACCTTTATATATTTTATTTTATTGTTGTGCACCTTTTTATACAAGATGGAAAAAGGAAAAAGACGGAAATGGTTGCTAGGTACAAGATTTCACCTATTAATTTTAATTATAATAAATCAACTTAATTTTTAATAAAAGAATATTTACTTGTGGTAAATTTATTTTTGGTACAAGTTTATTTGATGAAGAAAGATCTGGTGAAGATCCAAGCAAATATGAAAAAGAAGATATTATGAGATGAAATTATGGAAGAAAAAGTCCTGCCCAAATCAAATACAAAAATCATGAAAAGAATATTTACTACGATTATATGAAACGAAAATATTATGTGAAATTGTAGAAGCGCTGAAGGAAATATTTATGCCAGGCTATTAAGGCTGTAAATAAAGAGGATCCATATTTAGTGTTGTATAAAATCTCATATGGAAGGAAATAGTAATTATTTATTACTATCCCTTATCACAAGTAATAGAGCATTAAATGTGTGAGATACCTTAGAAGGAAAAGATTTTCAATACAAGGAATATTTGGTGAGTATCTTTAAGCAAGGAAACGTGTTGTGCATCGGAAATTTGGAAGGCATCATTGATAGATTTGTTAAGGAAAAAGGATCAAGGAAGATGCAGTAGCGCCTACTCCCAAATAGAAAGAAATATGTGGCAAAGCTCCATGAATCATGTAAAGTTTGAATCTTATGGAAAGTAATAAAATTACTCCATATGTTATGAGAGAAGTAAATTCGTCTAGCAGCCACAAAGATGTCCAAGTTCAAAAGTGCTATATTAAGGATAAAGATTTTGGAGATTCAAAATTACTTTCAAGAATGTTGATTCCTGTTCGAAAATAAACATCTATTTAAGGAAAGAAGATTTAAGAAGATCTAGCCAAAGTTCATGAATCTGAAGAAGGAAACGTCCAGATTCGAAGACAACCAAACTTAAGGATATGATCAAGAATCAAGATAAGGAGAGTCAATATTCAAGTAAGAGATATCACTCCAAGATTTAAGGAAGCAATCAACAAAGAAGATTGAAAGAATCTTAAAAATTTCCTTGGGTTATGCAATAGCCAGAACAAGTTAATTGAAAGGCTATAAATACGAGCTCTTAAAAGAAGAAAAGTACGCAGCCACTTATACTTTCGTCTCAACCTTCTCAATTTCTTTGCTCTACCTTTCATAAGCATTGTAATCCTGAGTGACTTACTGTGTAAACAAAAAAGAGAGGAGAGATATAGTATAGTTGTTGAGACTTTGTATTGAGAGGTTGTGTCATTGTTCGTTTCTTTGGTGAGCGAATGAAAACCAAAGAGTCGTCGTTGGTGAGCGAGTCAAAAACCAACCTTGTACAAGAGTTTGAGTGTTAGACGTAGGAGCTGCACCTTAAAACCATTGTACGAAGAACAACTTACAAAGAGCTTAAAGATATAACCTCCTTGCAACTCAAGGGGACTGAATTAGGATACCACATTGGTTTCGAACCAGTATAAATATCCTGATGTCATTTATTATATTGCTCTCATATCATATTCTGCACCCTTACTATTTATTGTTGTTTATACTTGTGTAAATCGAGGGACTAACAAATTTGTGCAGGCTGTCTTGCTATCAGTCGGCTGACACCAAATAGTAGTTGACTAGATTTTTTAACAGTCTTACAATTAACCTCATCTTGTACTTTCAAAGGTTATCAAAAGATTACGTCTCTCCATATTGATATATAGTGTAACTGTGTAAGAAAGCATAAAGGTGATTTCTTCGTTTGAGCTCGGACGTCCTAACGTGCACGAATAATGTAGTCTTTTTATTAAAAGTATCGTAACAAATGAGTAATGCGTCTATTTTTGGTTGAAGTAACTTGTTCTTTCTAAGAAATTTTTCCATCTGAATTATGAATCAACTTTAACCACTTCAATTTTTGAGATTCAAGTGTTTTGTACTCTGTTTAATTAGCGAAAACAACCATCGTTCATAACTCTTTTAGCTAGCCAACAAATGACGACGGTAAAGTTAAGCTAACGTCTTTTAGGCGGATACTCTTCTCATATCCTACGGGGACTTAACTAATTTATGGATAAATACTCACGTGCACCTAGGGGCGGCTCAACGAATTCGGAGGCCTAAAGCCAAATTTTAAAGAGGCACCTTAAAATATTATCATAATTTGTTTTTAAAGTCAACTATTAAATGCAATTTTTTTTGTACCTCACTGAACTAATCACAATTAATATATCAAACATTTATTCATACCCAATAAAAATGTAAAATTTTCAAACTCAAGATGTTGTGAAACAAGTAGGGTTACTTTATTGAATCTTCACTATGTGGAGCTTGAAATCTTACTCCTTTGATATTTTTCGATACGACTTTCTCAACGTGCTTGTCACAATGATTTAAGAGTTAGGTTGGGTATATTATCTATTAAAATCTTCTACTGCTTATGAAAGAAAAAAAAAGTGAATATATATATATATATATATATATATATATATATATATATATATATATATATGTATGTATGTATACACACACACACACATATGTTGTAGTACTCTAAAAATTATACCCCCTCTGTCCCAATTTATGTGACATTTTTCACTTATCGAGATTCAAACTGTGTAAACTTTGACCAATGCTTTAAAATGTATTTTTTTTTATCATGTTGACTTGAGAAGAATTGCATTTAGAGTACATTTCGAATAGTTTTTGAAAATCTAAATTTTAATTTTAAAATCTAATTTAATTTAACTTTGAAAATTAGTTAAATTGATTCTCGATAAACGAAAAATGTCACATAAATTGGAATAAAAAAAGTATAATATTTGTACAAATACTAGTTATGTCACAAAATGCCAAATTTAAATTCTACTAATATTTTTTCAAAATTATATATAAATGCATTTTCTTTAATTGGGGCCCCCTAAATCTTGGGGCCTAAAGCACTTGCTTTAGTTGCTTTACGCTCAAGCCGCCTCTGCATCACCACAACATGTGTTTATATCAAATCATTTGAGCCTATTATATTTAAGTGACTTAATAAGTTAAAAGTACATGTTACTAAACCATGATCAAATATTAAAAATTTATGTACAAACACATATGATGTATCATTAGCTTGGTATGAACACCGAAGCTAGCTAGTAGAATTGCGCTGTCATGGTGAGTGGAATTTTCGTTTATAAAATATATACGTAAGATATGGTACGTACACGCATTAAGCCATTTAGCACATCAAGGCGAGCATGCAAAGGCATGACGCGGCTTCAACAGATTTTTGTTGCTTCTTCAGGTCATTTGTGCAATCATCATGTCCCAAAATATGATTTAAATATAGTGACATCAGTTATTTGTTTGTTTATTCATCGAATGTTTGGTATTTCACATCTTCCCTATGTTAGTAATACATCTTGTGTTACTAATATACAACTCCTTTTATTTTCTTTTCTTTTTCATTGTGAGTAACTTATACTCCCTCCGTCTTAAAATATTTGTCACTTTTTTAATTTACACGCCCCTTAAAAATAATGATTAAAATATTTTTTACTACTTTAACCTTATTTATGTCTAAGCTAATTATCTCTCCACATTAAATGTTCAAATCAATTTATGTGTTAATGAAGGAGTTTGTAGTCTTCAAGAAAAATTCTACCAACGGTAAAATAGGGAAAAGATGATTAATTTTGTCTTGAAATCCGAAAACGATAAATAATTTACGATAATTATTTTTAATAATCACGACAAATATTTTAAGACGGAGGGAGTATATGCTATAGTGTAAAAAAATAGCATTTCTCTAAACAATGCATACCGTCAATAATAAGTAGCATTTATTGATACTTCACCCCACTCACAAATCTAAGTTGAGTGAATATAATTGGGCTCGGCACCAATTTTTTCTATTCAAATTTTAGGAAGACGAGAGATCTCATTTCCTCAAATTTTATTTGAGATGTCAATCAAATTGTTTAACTAATGAAATATGCAGCGCTTTGCGTGGTTATAAACGCCATTATTAAATTTACACTAACTGACGTTGTAAATATATTCAAGATAGAATATATTAAATTTTTCAGTGTCTTCATATGATAATTAGTTTTATATGTTCAATTAAATTATACTTGCAAATTTTGAAAACGACATAAAAGTAATATAAATCACAGTAATTAACAACTTAAACAATTTAAAAGACATAAAAAATGAAGTTTAAGTGGCGGAAGCCATTATTGCTCGCAACATCGTGGATATTATTATGGTAAGAAATGGGGAGAATGGCCAAAGGTTATAGAGTAAGATGAAAAGGTATAATAAAAGGTGTGATTAACAGAATTAAGAGAGTGATTTTTAGATTTTTGAAAATATAGCAAATTAATTTTTAAAATGGAAGAAATTGTAAAAAAAGAGAAAATAAAATAATTGGTTTTCAAGTCCATGGAGATGTGTCTCATCACCTTTTATATGCCATAGTTATTTCAAATATGCATCATCTTCTTGTACACTTTCTTCTTGGTAAAAAATCACTTCAGAATTTCGCTTTACCGGAAGAATCACTTATTTTCTCAAATTTCTCTTTTGGTTCTTCAAAAGAAATACATATGCTAAGTTAGCTACGTACTTTCAAAAGTTTGAATCCCTTGGATCTGTTACCCTCAAACACCTAATATCAGATTTTGCTACTTTTATGTGACCCAAATATTAAAGGGAAAAGAAAACATAAAAATATGTTGTAGTAGTTTAAGAACCATACCTTAATTAATATTGTGGTTTGTTGGCTTGATATTAAGAGCGATTTCTTTGGCACCAAACCTTCATATGATAAAACGTCATGAACGATATATATTTGTTTTGAATCTATTTAAATAGAAAAACACCACGTCTACTAGACAATGAGATTGCTCCAATGCAAATAAAAATAACAATAAAAGAAGAATGCTAAAAGAAATAGAAAGATTTAAAAATATACCGGAATTCATCAAAAAGTAGAGTAATGTGTCTCACACCCCTTTTTTCGCGCCCCCGCGCTATAAACGCGCATGTTTTATTATTAAAGGGTTTTTCCATTTGAAGTGACGGTTTTGAAAAGGGATTATTTTATTTACAGAGTCGCCACTTGGAATTGAGTTTTGGTGTTCCAAGCCACCTTATGAATCCCTAATCAAAAGGAAATGACTCTTTTATTATGGTCCGCAAAAACAGAAGACCGGGTAAGGAATTCTGTTGACCGGGGAGAAGGTGTTAGGCATTCCCCGAGTCCCGTGGTTCTAGCACGGTCGCTTTATCGACTTATACTTAGCTTAAATTAATCTTTGAATATATTAAGTATTTGAGCCTTGATTTGCTCGTACTTTTATTGTTGAACATTTATTGGTCTTAAACCGGATGTGTAACCGCATTTCGCATCTTTTAAGCGTCGCAAAATAAGATGCATAACTGCATTCTTACTCGAGACAAAATTAATTATTAAAACGAGTTTGGCCAAGGTACGTAACCGCATCCTTGAGTTATTAAAAAGAACGTCTCGAAATAAGATGCGTAACCGCGTTCTTAATCGAAACAAACGTTTTGAAACGTGCCTAAAGCTCGTCTAGCGTTAAAGGCAATTATTTATCTCTAAAATCCGAGACTTAAAATTATTTGGTTATTATTAATTTTCACTCTTTTGACAACGGGTTTTGAGTAAATTCGCAACCCATCTCGCTTCTTCTCATAATTAAATTAATTGGTGCTTTAGACATTGGTCTAGGCCCCAAAAAAAATATTTAAATCACAAGTCCACATTTAATTTATTTTAGAAGCATTTCACGACCGAACAAATAGCAGTTCAAATACTCAGTAACAACGCGTCAAAATAGATCACTCTAATATGAAATTAATGTTTCGAGCATTTCACTTATTAGCTCATTATATTAATAAGGAAGGTTCATTAGTCATTACAGCAAACTAGGAATTAAAATCCAATACAACATTAACTCAAGAAACAGTAAATCATACTCTCGTCAAAATTTGTATCTTAAACTAACCGAACAGAGACTTCTCCTTTCTAAATTAAATTACTCATTAACAACAAATATATGAACACAAATGGACTATAATTGATATTAAATTACCAACCACAAGTAAACTCAAAGAAAAACGCTAAATAAGTCAAATGGAAAAAGAGGATGGACATGTTGCGAGGTTAACATTGATTAAACATGAAAGCATGCATCTAAAAGGAAAAAGTAAACACACGATATATTAACAACGAGGATTATATTGAAATAACGACTGAGATTAAACAAAAAAAGGGACCTTTATTCCTTTTCAGGTTGAGCGATGAGAACTCCAAACTTGCACATAAACACAGATGATTGCTTTCGAAAACCGAGTTAAAAGGAACCGCAGGCCGAAACCTCGACTCGCTTCCTCCAACGAACCTCTTGACTCCAATACTATCTCGATAGCAAGGGTTAACAGTTGTTTACTGCTCAGATCTCCTTCTTTAGAGATAAATTGTGGCTAATGATTTTTAGGTGTGGTGGATTTTTCCTAGCTGCTAGGTGCGGCCCATCCCTAGTGTGTGTTTATAATTAGATATTTATATGGTATCTAGGTTAGAATTTTGAGTGTGTTATTCCTTCTTTCTTTTCCCAAAATGCCCACATGAATAAAAATATCTTGAAGGATGGAAGGAATATTCCCTTCTCAAAATGGATTGTGCTTTTTGTGTGGATAGGGTGAAATTTTGCCAAGTGGTGGGTCATCATTGGTTCCATTTTTATTTTTCTTTTCCATTAAAAGGATATATAAAATACCAAAATAAATATATTAATCAACTATTTTTAAACCAAAACTAAGAAAAAATTAAATAAATAGACTAACGAAAAATCTAAAAGATAGAATTAACTTAGAAAAACTAGATTAAAAGAAACCTATTTTTTGTAATTTTTCTTTCTTTTAAACACAAAACTTATGCCTTGAAAATAGAGAATATTTTTTGTCCTTTTTTTTTTTTTTTTTTTTTTTTCATTTTCACAAACAGGCCTACTAAAAATGAAATAGTAGTTAAAATCCAAGACTAGACTAAAAAGAAAAATTAATCAATAAGACAATGAAAACATCCCGGGAGGTCAAAAATTACGTATCTACAATGTGTTGTTATAGAAAAACTGCCAAATTAATCTCTTGAATGAAGTTTGTAACCAGAAGAAAAGAATTGGTCATTATTATTACAACAGAAATTAACTTGCCTCTGAAAATACTCCATTCTTTTGGGTTGACCAGTTTCATTGTCAAGATATCAATGAAAAAGGAGATGTACATTTTCTCGTTATGGCAACGCTGGATAAGAACCAATCTTTAGAGTATGAAATTATTGAAAAACACAAATGATATATGGATATATTATTTGACGTTTAAACTTCTAAGAATTGTTGTTAAATTACATACATTTAATAGGGAGGGGAAAAAGCTGGATTAGTATTGGACTATTTAATTTGGTACGGTTATAGAGGAAGATGAAAATCTACAGGTATGTAAGAGGTGTAATTAAGAGAATTAAGAGATGGCTTTTAGATTTTAAAATATATAGCAAATAAATAATGAGGGGAAACTCCAAAAAAAAAAAAGGAGAAAAAAGATAAATAGTTTTCTAGGCCACAGAGAGGTGCCACATACCTTGTCTATGCCTAACTTTATATTGTATATCGATTTGGTAAAATATATGGCTTAAGCAGCTCTAGCCTCTACAACCTTAAAAACGAAATTAGCGTTATAAGTTATTTGCATAGTGCTACTCCGAAGAAAAAGATGTGTCAAAACAGCTACAGCCTTTTCTTTTGACGTACCTTTATCAAATTAACTAGAAAATTTGCCGCGCGAAGAGACACCAATAAAATACAAAATGATTATTAATGAATTTAGTTAAAACAAATTCAATTATATGAAGAAGAAAGTTAATTATACATATTGATAAAATCACAATATAAATATTTTAGGATAATTAGAGCTTAAATAAATCACATTTTTATTGTCAAATATTCTTTAAAAATAAAAAGATCATTTGTATGAATTTTTCCTCATATATTTTGTGTGGTGGAGGTCAATACACTTCGTCTAATATAATCATTCATGTATCTGTCACGACCCAGCCCCGTGGGCCATGACTAGTGCCCGAGCTGGACACCCACATGTACCTGTCAAACATAATCGGACTGATACTATAAGTCCTCAATCAATCACAACGTAATAACATACGCAAGCCGACGAGGCTGCCACTGTATACATTATTATTCTACGCAAGCCGACAAGGCTACCACTACATATTAGAATATTACGCAAGCCGACAAGGCTGCCGCTACGAGACGATAATATATGCAAGTCGGCAAGGCTGCTACAGCACTAGAACATCCATAATGACCATATAGGCACAACTGACCACATCTGAACACAACCCACATACATGTCTACATACCTCTAAGAGTTCAACAGTGAAATATGACGGGACAGGGCCCCGTCGTACCGTTAAACAACATATGTATATATATATATATATATCAAAAGGGATCTGTACCAAGATCTAGGCTTCGGAACAACAGAGCTCTCCAAGATAGCTGAATAGGAATCCTAAGCTGGCGGATCACCAAAACGAGCGTCTGTACCTGCGGGCATGAAACGCAGCCCCCGAAGAAAGGGGGGGGGGGGGTCAGTACGGAATATGTATTGAGCATGTAAAGCATGAAATATAGTGAACAGGGTCATACTGAGATGAGGAGTGTAGAAAACTAGTACAATAACCAGAAAAACCACAAGGCTTACCTTTGAACATAAACCATACGCGTCAATATCATATCCAACCAGTTATAGAACTTAGTAACATAATTAGATAATCATCCTGTACATATGCATATAAAACGTGTCCCGGCCCTCTAGTGAGGGACTCGGTAAATAAAATCATCATATACATGTACATATAACGTGTCCCGGCCCTCTAGTGAGGGACTCGGTGAATAAAGTCATCATATGCCATCCTGGCCGCCATTCCCATATCATCATATCATCATGTCATCATATCGTCATATACATATATATATAACGTGTCCCGGCCCTCTAGTGAGGGACTCGGTGAATAATGCAGTGGATCTGTGCACGAGAACATGTCCTGGCCCGGGACTCAGTGAAGGATGTAACAGTAAGCACACGAGCAGAGTAGTGATTAACCATGTACATACAAATTATCTTTGAGACTCAATAGATAAGTAGGCTAATCAGCTCTCAAGTATTAGGATAATAGCCATATTAAGTTCTTTCTAAATGTCATTACGAACTATATAAAGGAACGTCTCAGGGATCATAGACATGTATCAAGTTAATACGAGATAGCTTATGAAAGTCAAGGACACCACTCATTATGGAATTCTTTAAGAACATGATTTTTTATACATCATATACTAGTCAGTCATATAAGAGACTCGAGGGCAATAACTCAACTATCCTGAGAGTTCTAACATCAAGAAACGAACAAAAATCATAAGTCATGCTCGGAACTAGTGAGTAGAATTACCCCAAAGCTCATATCATATCTTACTTACATCTAGGACATGCCAAAAGAATGAAGGTATAGGCTTTACATACCTCACGTTGTTCAAGAGCTCAGTCCATCCAAGAACTTCCACAATTAATATGATAAACCTATAATCGTAAGAATACGCACGTGACTTAAGAAGGCTTTCGTATATCATATATATTAATTGATGACTTAATTCTACAACAAAACGGGCATCATCTCCTCTATATCATTAGCATCTCCCAATTTGGTATATCAGCCCAACAACAAATAAATCCCAAAAACACAACATGCATGCCCATAACAACTTCATAATACTCTATAACAAGCGACAAGCTCGAATTACAATCCATATACTCCATGGCACCTTTTCGTATGTTTTCTTCTTAACTTAACAACATTCTTAATAAGATAAGGAAGTAATTTACTACAAATTCTATCCTTATATCATATGATCATAACGAGAAAACAACCCATAAAATCAACTCTTTTCCAAGTGACGATTTTATTCTCAAGTTCGGGTTTATTTTATCAATTCCCACAATTTAGCCAAGATATCAATCACAATACCAATAACAATATTAACAAATACATATTCAAATAGAATCAAATCCACTTCCAAAATAGCCCAATAGAGATTCCCATACCGATGCTTGTATACACTTCTTTATTTCCGTATATACATAGTATAACAACAAACATAACAACAAAAACTACAGCCAATCCCACGATATTCCAACCCACAAAACAATTCATAACAACCACCAAACAGCCCACACGATAACAATAACAATTTATTCGATTTCCGATATAGTTTTCGTAATTCTTTCATCTGGCAATGTAGATACGATTTGGATAACTCAAGTATGTCTAGTAGAGTAGAATTCTTACCTCATATACCAAGAAATACTCTTCTTCAATCTTACTCAACTTTGAAGAAATCCCGAATCCAACAACTCGACAAACGGAACAACGAGATGAAAGCGGAGAACAAAACCCGTAAGTTAGAACTTCACGTTATTGCCTGTTGATATTCCTCCTTGTAGGAAAGAGCTGATCATGTACGTATACATGTAGTGCATTGATTATTCACATCTTAGTCTTGGTATCAATTTTATCTAATTCAATGCTAATTGAATTCTTAATTGCTATTCTATTTGTACGTATACAATTTGTCATAGTCTTTACTTTAAATGTTCTAACAGATTTGTAAGTATACAATTTGTCATGATATTTACTTTACATGTGTCATGCTAGCACTTCATATGCCATGACTCATTCTAGTTGTTGTCCTTTAGTTCAATACGTGGCAAACTCATTTAAGTGGAAAACAATTGCTGTCCATGCAATATACATCCAACAACCTTAATTAATGCAACAATTAATCCGTACTCTTCCACTTTATTCCATTATTTAATCAATTACCACATAATTAATTTTTTGATCTCAATTCACTTAAATGGTGATTATTTTCGATACACTTTATATACTCATTACCATGACCGTGTAATATAACACTAGTCCATAACCTCATTTTCCATACATAAAATATTATTTCCAATCATTGTCGTCACATTTTTGTCTTAAATAATTTTGAGAATTCATCCCATGTATACACCAAGTTCTTTGATTTTCATGCTTGAAATGACCCAATCCTCCGGGCTTGAATAAATTTGCTCATTTTTGGCGGTTCAATTTCCTAATATAAAAATACGGGGTATTATAGCTTGGACCGTATTTCACTCAAATAAACGTTGAACCTTAATGAAAATTATTTTATCCAATTCACTTGACTTCTAATCCTTTCTATACATCTGTACCATCACTCTAACCACCTATGAGCTTGAGGGATAACCGTGCTTCCGTTACTAATGTCATTTAACTCGCACGCTTCCCAACGCACGAAAATACGAAATGTAATAGTATCTAAGGGCTCGATTACTTTTTCCTGCTTTAATTAGATTGTATAACTTTTATTCTTTGAAAATTTCTTCCATTCAAGTGAAAGAGAATGGAAAAAAAAAAAAGTAATGGAACCAAAAAAGGGAAGGAAAAGAGAAAAGCAAACTCTCAATTCCCTTTTATATTTTTCCTTTCATTAATTATTCTCCCTTTTCTTTCTCTTTCTCTTCCTTAATCTCCCACTCAATTGGCTTCCTCCCCATCCTTTGTTAATGTGCTACTTCCTTTATTAGTATCCTCTTTTTTCTTTTAATATTTTCCTCCCTTCACCCACGGTTTCTTCTAACAAAAGACACTGTTCCCTTGACCATTCCTACAGTTACAAAACAAATCTCTACTTTCTTACCCTAATTCACCATAAAATATACAAAAAATAATAATTTAATTTTAATATTTTTACCACTTGTCTTATAAATAAAGAAAAGTAACTCTTTCAAAAAGAGAAATACATCCAAGTTCCAAAAAAGCAAATAGCCCCAAAAGCAAAAGATAACAAAGTATTTCAAAAAAATTTAGGACACGTAGTCGATATATGACAACATCATATCTCATCGTGAAAGAAGATAGTAGGGATACTTAAAATTTAAATGAAAATCGACTAAAATAGGAGGATAAAATTAGCATACCATACTGCCATTTGACAACCAAGATTATAGACATGTATGTGTATTATAAAAAAAGATTACACACTGAAAGGAGGACGAAATTTAATAAGATGGAAGATTGAAAGGAGAAGATATGTACCAAAATCATATCGAAGTAGCACTTCATTACAAAAAGGTTCAGGGCATGGACGATATATGATAATATCGTAATTCATCGTGAAAGAAGAAAATATTATAGAAAGAACAATTAAAATTTTTATGAAACTCGAGTAAAATAGGAGGATTAAAAAATAACACACCTCATGACTAATTACGACTAGTTGTGAAACGGTCAATTGGACTCTGAAGTAGAATGCAAAATTTGAAGGTTATTGGAGACTTCTTTTTTCCTAACAGAAAGTGAATTCTGAAGGACTTCTAATAAGTAATAGTAGCATTTTCTTTTTTACTGTAGAAAAGGGAGTTTGTCTCCTAATGGAGACGTTTTGCAGTAGTGAACGTTTTATGGCAGGAGGAGTTCTAATGAAGATGGAACAGTTATTTTGGAAGCCTGAATAAGTGAGGAGATGCCTTTTCAATTAGACATTTGTGTTTTGTGAATAATTAATAAGATAAATAATTTAAATGGGAGGAAATTTCAAAAAAGGAGAAAAAAAATAAATGTAAATTTTGATTAAAAGATAAATGTAAATTTTGATTTAGTGTTGCGCCACGTCAGCGGGCCTATGTCCTACTTATATATATAGAGAGAGAGAGATAGATAGTTCTACTGAAGTAAGCGGAAAAAAATGATTAATACAACGCAACTAACCAAAAGTATACGGACTTAAATTTGCGAAATGTCAAAATCAACCACTAATAGAGTATCCTAATATGCGTAACATCAAAAGATCAAATAGCTAGACCACCATCGTGCTTTACTTTGTTGTAAACGATTGAATCATGATTCACGAGTTACATGATAAAGCCTTGTTAAAATCAGAGTATAATGGCAGCAAATCACATAAAGAACGCATAAAAAATGGTGAGAAGAAGAACCCTCATTTTCTGGTCAAAGGCAGTTACAAAATTATGTGTTAAGATGAGCTGTACAGTGCTATATATGTACACATGAGCCAACCGACCTACACCTACACAATTAACTAACTAACTACACTTATCATTAATGACTTCTAACTAACTAATGAGTGTACAACATAATTAACTTGGAGTACTACTTCTAACACTCCCCCTCAAGTTGAGAATGGAAAATGTTTTTCATTCCCAACTTGCTTAGTAAGTAGTTATGCTGTAAGTGCCCAAGTGCCTTTGTAGGTATGTCAGCCAATTGCTCATTGCTGCTAACATGTGTGGTCTTAATCAATCCTTCACTCAATCTATCTCTTATAAAGTGACAGTTTTGCTGCAATCTGCATGGCTGCCTTATTATCATAATACAGATCCATTGGCAATGTCATCTTCACCTTTAATTCTCTGAGTAATCCTGCAATCCAACAAGTTCAGATACTGTGTAAGCCATTGCTCTGTACTCAGCTTCAGCTGAGCTTCTAGATACTGTGCTTTGCTTCTTAGATTTCCATGACACCAATGATGAACCTATCCTGATACAATAACCTGTAACTGATCTCCTTGACATTGGACAAGCTGCCCAGTCACTGTCACAATATGCAGAGACCATAGCATCACCAGAATTGGACATGAACAATCCTAACCAAGGCTGTTTCTTGATGTACTTTACTACATTTATTGCTGCTTCATAGTGTGAATTCTTTGGTGCTGTCATGAACTGACTCAAGCATTGAACTGCATAGGAGATATCTGGCCTTGTCATGGTTAGGTACAAGAGCTTCCCTATCAGTTTCTGGTATCTCCCCCTGTCTTCCATAAGTGGATCATCTATTTGTTCAACTTGCTTGCCTTTTGTATCAGCATCAGCATTGTTCCTGTTTGCAGTATCGGCATCTTCCTTGCTCTCATCATACTCTTTGATTTTTAACTTGACATGTTGCTCCAAAGGAGCATTCTTTGGTTTGGAACCAGCCAATCCTAATTCAGAAATCAAGCCAAGTGCATACTTCCTTTGAGACATGATTATGCCTTCCTTGGATCTGGCAAATTCTATGCCTAAGAAGTACCTAAGTGCACCTAAATATTTCACCTTGAAATATTGTTTAAGCTCATGTTTTGCCGTAAGAATCTCAGTCATATCATTGCCTGTTATCAGCAGGTCATCAACATAAACAAGAAATGTTACAAACTTGTTGCCCCCTATGGACTTAGTGTGACGACCCGACCCCCTTGGCGAGTCCGCAATCATCTGGGTACATGGACCCCATGAACATGCGTGCATGACATGACATACTCAGGTATTGTGCGTGAGAGGGTGCTTAGCCAGTTCGATATACGCTGCAGCGGCTGGTATCGAACCCGCGACCTTGCAGTCACCTTTACATTCCCCTGAGGGAATCGACTCTTACCAATTGAAGGGTTCACCCAATTATAAGTGTGGCGCGCAACACACCCATAAGTAAGACTCTACTAGACATTGCTCTTGTACTTATAGACCGGGTAACCTAGGCTCTGATACCAACTTGTCACGACCCAAATCATGGATCATGCGGGCACCCACACTAACCCTCCCTGGTGGGCGAACCCTTCAGGTAACAACCTTAATTTAATACAACATGCGGAATAAATACTTTTAGTATAAGAAATTCCCAAAACCTGGTCTAGACTCATACAAGAGCTTCTAAGAAGTTTACAATTTGAAGTAGATAACAGACTCAAACTGGATACGACTTCTGTTTAAGGATAGAGAACAACAGAAATCTACGGAGAGTTTCTGGGTTGCAAGATCTCAAATAGCTCACCCAAACGCCTTTGACGAATGCCTCGAAACGGTCGTGAGACTCCGAACACTACTTGAAAATAACTCTACACTCCACAAAGAGTGTAGCAAGAGTAGTATGAGCACAACACAAGGCTCGTTGGTATCAGAGCCTAGGTTACCCGGTCTATAAGTACAAGAGCAATGTCTAGTAGAGTCCTACTTATGGGTGTGTTGCGCGCCACACTTACAATTGGGAGGCTATGGGACATCTAGGAAACTTCAGATTCTTTCATTATTTCGTGCTACTTCATTCAAATTGGTATCTAGTTGATCCCAATTGGTATATGAACTTCTCTGTTTTACCTTCTCCGGGATGATGGGAGCTCGTCCTTAAATTCTTGCGCAAACGGTTGTTTACGACATGTTGTGGTACGGTACGAGCTGTGTTGTCCTAATTTAGATGCGTAACTAAGTTCGGTTTCTAGCTATGACTTGAGGTTTCAGCTGTGAGGAGTCGTGATTAGGCTCGTTATTATGAGGTTGGTTGAAGAGATGGGAGAGGCGATTCATAGGGTCATAAGACCTCCATAATTATAGTATCAGGTTTTCTCGGAAGGGGCAAGAGTGCATTTATGGCTTAATAAGAGCGATTTATTTGATGATATGATCGGTTTTGGGAGGCGTATAGCAAAGTAAGAGTTCTTATGGTTGTCACGACCCAACCCCGTGGGCCGTGACTAGTGCCCGAATTGGGCACCCGAACACAATCACAAATCCGAGTGGCAAACAGATAACTTATACCAACACAAATATCAAACACTGCCTCAGATTATATCAAACCCATCCAGGCATATAACAGAAGCCGACAAGGCGGTGTTTCATATTTATGAGATTTTCAAAGAAAATTTCGGCAGAGTTTCCTTTGTTTTTCGGACTATCCAAAATAACCCTGTACACAGCAAATACCAACAAAGGCCACACAGGGCCAACAGAACAACATATACATGTGCGAGCCGACAAGGCTGCCATAACGAATAGAGTCATGCAAACACATCCGTACAGAAGTAGGCACACACACCCACAAATACGTCTACAGACCTCTAAACAGACAAACCGAATCATATGGCGGGACAGGGCCCCGCCGTGCCCCTGAACAAATACATATATACATAGCGAACGAATATATATACCAAAATGTGTGCTCTGAAATGAGAAGAGCACTCCAAACAGCAGAAGAGGGTGTCCTAAGTGGGTAGATCACCAAACTGTGCGTCTGTACCTGCGGGCATGAAACGCAGCCCCCCGAAGAAAGGGGGTCAGTACGAAATATGTACTGAGTATGCAAAGCAGAATATACAGAAAACAAACCTGAGACATAAACGAAGCAGAAGTGCCGAACATAAGTACAAATCCAATCATATCAAAATGTTTAGTTTCAAACATGTAAGTCATGCATAGGGTACAGAAGAATATGGTCGCCCTCCCGTCGATGGCGCCATAACACAGCATAACACCAGAAAGTTTCAAATCTCCGTATCCCCGTCACATATCACATCACAACATAACGCCATACACAGCATAACACCAAATATATGTGGAACCCGACCCTCATTAGCGAGTAGCTCGGTGAACCATAACACAGCATAACTCCGGAGTATATCAAAATGCGCACGATAACAGAACCGGCCCGGGAACCGGCGAAAGATATAACAGAACGCACGAGTAGAGTCGTGAGTAGTCATATGCATAAAATCATTATCATGAACTCAAACATAAGTAAACTGATCATACTTGAAAAATCGAAATAATAGTCATAACGAATTCTTTCAAAAGTTCCCGAATTACATAAAGGAACGTCGCGGGACCCACGGACGGGTATTTATCCAAGTCGGGCCCGCTTATGGAAAACATACTCATTATACATAATGCAAACTCTTATGAAAATGTTGGAACAATCCGAGCCTTTATGCGAAAGATATGCATTCAAAAATTACGAAATTCATTAAAGTGAAACCTTTTTGTACAAAGTTTGGAAATCACTTCTTTCAAAAACATAATGGTTCATATTTCATCAAATCATACATAAGAGTGCCAAGGAATATATATATATATATATATATATATATATATATATATATATATATCATATCATGCTCGGATTTCGGATTTGGAATTTCCTTAAGGCTTTAATCTAGCCTATGTAAAATTAAGACATGCCAAAAAGAAAGGAGGATGCTTTACATACCTCGTACGCACTCCAAGATAGCCAATCTAAAGTAAATCCCAATCTACGCCTCGGGCTCCCCAAGGTCTACAAATATGCCAACGAATAACCAATCATTAGCTAAGGGCACTTAAGCCATTCATTCCAAACTAATCATTAAATTCTACAGAAAATTCGGCAGCACTTCCCCTGTAAATAGGCCATCCCGAGAATTTATCTCGCTCAAAATCAACAACAACAACCACAATAACCAACCTAGTAACATTGATAACCAATTCGAAAGGCAAAATAATAATAGTAACTCTCTTTTACATCATTCAACAACTTTCATAAATTCAACTCGACGACTTACCTTCAAGCCAACATCGATGCTTATATATATTTAAATACTAACCCGAATCCATACCAACAATACTTAAAGACATTCTAAGCAATTCATACAACATTTCCAACAATATAAAATTTTTCCCTTCCTTTCCACATAATGTAACTCTTCCATTCTAACTTCACACCATCCAACTAATATCAACATTTTTTTTTTCCATATTCATCAACTAACTCAAGATTACCCAAACATATTTCAATAACATTTTAAACAATATCCAAGGATTCGAACCATTCCGCCCATTTCCATATTCCATTCGAAACTTCTACAATTGCAACGAAACTACCAAATCGCATTGTTTTCTTCCAAATTCATTAATAACAACCATAGTTCACATTTAGCATCTTACTTTCATAATTGCATAAAAATTATATAAAAATCACTTAATTTCTCATAACAACATACAACCAATTTCAACACCAACTCAACTCGTTAACCCTTTATCTACGTCATCAATGTCACAACGACACCTCTAACAAGCTAAATAGATTTTAATTCACCATTCTCTTTCATTACTATGGCTCACGGCCACACTCCTCTTCACACACCCACACGACCTCTATAAAGTTTCTAACCATTAATTTCCTTCATTCTCATCACATAACCCATGATAACAACAACAATAATCATATGAACATAATCATACCCTCAATCCTTTCAATTTAGCAAGGATAGCAATATGTCCATAAAATAACACAACTTTAAATTTAACCATTTAATTCCTACATAATGCTACTAAAATCAATTCCTCGTTCTTACTCAAAACACCCCCCTTACACAGCTTAATTTATAATTCAACATCAACATACATAACCCGTTTGAATTCAACACACATCTACCAAGCTATACAAGTCTAAACTACCTCCAAAACATGTAGAAAAGAATTAAATCTTACCTTAGAGACAAACTCTAATTTTTCACCATGAAATGTCTTCAAGAAAGCCATGGCTACCATGAGCTCCATCTTTTTCCTCCTCTTGAGCTTCAAATCTCTCCAATTAATTGTGTAGAAGGGGGCAAAAATGGGCTGGCCGTGAACAGTGCGCCGCCCGTGAACAGTGGCGTGAACAGTACACGTGAACAGTGCGTGAACAGTGGCGGCGCCGTGAACAGTGCGCCGCCGTGAATAGTAGCGCCGGGAACTTCTCTCTCTCTAAACTTGAGAGCTTCTCTCACTAACTCTACTTTGATGGATGAGTTTTGTGAATAATGGAGGAATATAAGTCATCTTATGCCTTATATAAGTAGCCCTTAACATTGACACATGTCCCACTAATTTACTTGTCTAACTTTAATTAATCAATTTTTGTGATAATCAAAGTTGAAAATTAAAAGCTCTTATTTCATGTCCGAAAATAATTCCTCCTTTAACTTGAGTCGATTTGCTTGCGGATAATTTGTCATATAAATGTACGGGGTATAACAATGGTATTTTGGTAAGAGTGTTATTGTGATGACGTGACAAGGGCGTAAAAAAATAAAGAGAACAAAAAATTAAAAAAAAAATATATATATATACACGGTTAGTTAGATGTGTATGGTTCGGTGTAGTTAAGTAAGGGTTAGTTATTCATAGGTGAGCACCTTTTCGAGGACTATCGAATAAGGCATGGGTCAATTGAATTATTTACGGTAACAAAATGATGATGGTGTGACTAGTACTAATGGTGAAAGACTTTTAGATATCATTGATCACGTTAGTGAATTTATGAACTAAGGTAAAAGGGGAATTATTTCCATTAAGGATTTTTTTTTTGGCAAGGGTACTTCGACGAAAGAATATGAGAATATAAACAGGTTTGAGCAGCGATCGGTCGTTTTGAAAATTGATTCCCTTTTGGCGCATCGTCCATTCTAGAAGCTCCGTAGTATTTATTTTGATCTGCTTGCAAAATTTGAAGTCAATGGATATCACTTGATTCACTTTGGGAGAAGGGTTCACTATGAAAATTTTGGAATTCAAATTATTTGGATAAATTATTTATTTTGGGGAAACGTGTTTCGATTGAACCGTTAGATCCGTATCGTAATTTCGGAGCTGTAGCAACAAGTCTCCTCGCGTTTCGCCATCGTATGAAGAAGATATGACAATTTTATTAAAGGAATCGACTGCTGGTTTTTCTGGTGTAATTTTGCTTAAAAGTTGCGAAATTGCTACTGAAATTCGTATTAAAAATTCTTTCCAAAACGTGAAACCACCATATCTCATTCTTTATAAGGTCAAATTGAGTGATTCAAAAGCATAACTTGAGTGAAATTTCACAAGGAATCCGTTGGAAGCATCAAAATCGAATTTTAGGATCAGTTGGCATGAGAAACAAGACGGAACAGCTGGGCATTTTGTTATAAATGTTGGATTGTAGTTGGGATAAAGGATAAAAATAATTTGGTTAATGGATTAGTGCTAATGATAATACTTCCACTCGTGGCAACAAGGAATTAAGCAATGTATGACTTTTCCTTTCAAAATGTTGGTGGCAGTGGAACATAATTATGAAAAGGTGGGAATAGGGTATAGATGTAGTGGAGTGATCATTTAACAAACAAATTAATTCTAAATTGTTGGACAACAATTTGTGGATGAAACATTATAAGAAGTTGTGCAGTAGCTTTAATTGAGTAAGCAGCCACGTTTTATATATATACATATATATATATATCTACTCCCTTCTCAACGTGTGAAGGGAGGAGTAGTTCTTGGCATTATTAGGACAAGTATATTATTTGGTGACTAATTATGATATTAAGTGGTAGTGGTGGAATATCATGGACAAGTATAAGTGTGTCTCCCTATGATGTCACGTGTAAAAGGGAAGAGGTTGGCCACTACACTTTGTTGAACTTTGAAATACATATCACTATGGATGATAAATAATTTTCAGCAAACAAAACAAAGAATACCAAGGAAAACGTACAGTACTTATATATCTATATTTAAGGCAACGTTGTTTTATCTTCTTAGAGATTAACTGCAAAGTTATGGAAATTTAATTAAGTATTTAATATATGAAATTGTGTATGAATTAGTGGAGTAAGTAAGTGGGCCAAGCTCACTACCCCTTGTTTTGTGCACATTATGTTCCAAAAGAAAGATGAAAAAGTAGAAGGAAATTAAATAATTATAACTAGAATGGTGACTTGTTGTTAACCACACCTACACGTGAAATTATAGGAAATGGGCAACAAAGTGGGACTATGTACTTATAGTGGTATGGTGGCAGTGATTACAAGTCATTATGTAAATATATACAAGTAGGCATCATTAGGAAAGGAATAGAGTATAGTAAAGTAATGGCTATGATGTTCAGCTCACGGTCCATTATATGGAGTCTAATTCTTTATCTAACAAATGAGAGTTGTTTATTTTAAGAGGAGTAGAAATGTTGGCAGCAACTTTAACTTTGAGAATGAAATTGAAAAGCAATACGTTGGCAGCAACATCTTTAGCTTTGGAAAACGTTCCAACAAGAATTCTAGGAACTCAACTGTGCTAGTAAGGATTTCTTCCAAGTATTGATTCTTGGTGTAATATAAGTAATCCTCTAGGTTCTTAGAAGTTAGGTTATTGTGTTCATATCAAAGATGGTATTAGTAATGATTGTGGGTTCAATTTGCTTTTTTTTTTTTTTTATGAATAAGGAGAATTGTAGCATCGGTTCGTAGCTTTTCTTGGCAAGCGGATCACTCCCTTTTCTTGTCCAGTTATCTTTTCATATAACCATTAATATAGTATTAAGCCATGGTAGAATTTTTCATTTTGTAATTGCTACAGGGCAACTTTAATATTTCCATGAATGACATAAAATAAGTGTTCTAATTTACCATTTTGATTTATTAATTGACTAAGTGGTGGACATGGGCCAAATAAAACCAAGTGTAAAGTGGATTCCATCATTATCTTTATTTCCACGTTTTTAGGCATAATGAGAGGAATAGTGGCCAGAAAAAAAAAAAAAGGGCCATAACGTGTTGCTGTGTTTTGTTGGCAGCCTTAAGTGATTATAATTTAAGAGATTGTGGTCAAGGAATTAATTAATAATTGTAGTAGGATGACAAATGATTCATATATATGTACGAATCTGGTGGCAACAACTAGTGACATATGTGTCATATTCATGTAGGTGACATATTTAGATGAGAGGGTTATTATTGAAGTTAATGATGGAAGTGGACCCCAAGGTCCACTATGGAAGGATTCATATTTATAAAAGCACGGTCATTTACTTATGAAAGGAATATGCAGCAACGTTTTGTCTTCATTTTAATGAAACAAAGTTCCACAAATGGGAACCACTTTCCACTAAGGTAAAGGAGAGTAACACACACAACAACAACAACAAAAAAAAATATATATACATGGTTGGATGATATATTTCTATCTATAGGGAAGGAATTAATATGACCTGCCAAGTCAATTGCCCATAGCAGCAACTAACGTCATCAGAATACTTTACCAGTTCAGAGTGGGCAAGGTTTGTGTCTTAGTCTAAGGTTGGTGTGGTTCTAAGGAAAATTGTGGGGCCTATCGATAACGTTCATAGGTTTGGTTATATAGGATTAGAACATTTTGACAAAATCAGTGCTTATATTCTGAAACCGAGGATGGGGGAAATATTTGAATTAGGAAATATGAAAATTAGGTCTTTTATCTAAGTTAGAGGGAGTTCCGGCTAGTAAGGAGAGAGAGAAATATTTATGATGCATTCCGTAGAGGTTTCCCGCATTGTCCTATTAAGGATTCTTTAGTTACCGTCAGCTTTCATTCTCTCTTGTCGCTCGAGGACGAGCGATTGTTTAATTGGTATCTGATGTAACGACCCATTTGGTCGTTTAGCACTTTTAGGCCCAATATCCCTAAAACACCCTTTCCGTGGTCTAATTTTGGTGTCTATAGCTTGCGATAACGGGTGATTCGGTTATTTAATTGACGAGTAAATTTTAGAACATATGTATTTAATGTGTGTGAATAGTTTATTCATAGAAATATTATTTGCACACATATAAAGTGTAAGTGGGTAAATATGATATTTGACGGAGTGGATAATTTTTAAATAAAATAAAATGGTTGAGTAAAAAGATTATTTTGAACAATGATTTTGTTGGGGAGTAATAGGACAAACCCATAATTAATTATGTGAGTAGGGATTAAATATTGAATTTTAGTGGTAGACTAAATAATTAATTAGTGGATAGAGAATAAGTGGTATGTTAACAATAATGCACCACGTGGGTCCATAGCAATTAAAAATCAGTGACAACAAATTGGTGGCATTTTTGTATGCTTCACAGCAATCTTGTACTCAAATGCTCACTTCTTCCAAAGTATTGACTATTGGAAAACCCCAAATGCCACTTTTGCATAATGATCCGGCTGCACTACATTTTTTTATTTATGCTTCTTAGGAATTTATTATTATTATTATTATTATTATTATTATTAATTATAGTGGGAGACAAGTGAGGAAATTAAGAATCAAGTGAATAAAATTAAGAACTAACATGTCCACGTGGGACCATGACAGGTAAAGCAACCCATGACTATTCTATACAATATCTGGTCGGTGGACACGTTGGGATAATTATGATTAGTATGTAATAAAGTGTATACGTGGGTGCCATTATATTCAGCACTCTCATTGTGCTTATAGAAAAATGTTTCAAGTACTGTTTCTTTAGATACCAAAACGTGAGATTATAAGTGTACATAGCAATCTTTTAAGTGAGAAATTTGCAATGGAGAAAAAGGGGGTGGACACCACTGCCCACAATAAAAAATTTATTTATGATCTTGTACATAAGGAATATTATACCAAGAAGTGGGCAGCACAAGACTTTTCATGAAATGTTGGTTCCGTTAAATTGAAAAGTCGTGCAACTTAGAAAATTTCCTTTGGAAATTAAATAAGTAATGAAGTGTATTGCAATGGCACTGCAATTTGAGGCAACAACGTGTAGTTCTTCTCAAGAACAAAATACGGGTGTTGGGCACCGCTTTGATCTCATTGTTCGTTTTACCGTGTATTGGATTCGGGCTCTCTTCACAATGAAGTAAGGTGGAA